>NC_068424.1:69413598-69643598 GCF_023373465.1 Oncorhynchus keta
CACATCGATCCAGAGCATACCAAACACGCGTAAATGGGTTACATGTCTGGTGAGTGAGTATGCAGGCCATGGAAGAACTGGGACATTTTCAGCTTCCAGGAATTGTGTACAGATCCTTGCGACATGGGGCAGTGTATTTGCATGCTGAAACATGTGGTGACGGCAGCCGATTAATAGCATGATAATGGGCCTCTGGATCTCATCACGGTATCTCTGTGCAGTCAAATCGCCATCGATACAATGCAACCATGTTCATTGTCCGTAGCTTATTTCTGGCCATAACATAACCCCACAACCACGGTGCACTCTTCACAACGTTGACATTAGCAAATCGCTCACTCACACAAAGTCATACACTTTGTCGGCCATCAGCCCAGTACAGTTGAAACTGGGATTAATCTGTGTAGAGCACACTATTCCAGCGTGCCAGTTGCTATCAAAGGTGAGCATTTTCCCATGAAGTCGGTTATGACGGAGCACTGCAGTCAGGTCAAGACCCTGCTTAGGACGAATATGAGCTTCCCTGAGACGGTTTCTGACAATTTGTGTGGAAACTCTTCGGTTGTGCAAACCCACAGTTTGATCAGCTTTCCAGGTGGCTGGTCTCAGAAGACCGTACGTGAAGAAGACTGATGTAGAGGTCCTGGGCAGGCGTGGCTACACGTGGTCCGCAGTTGTGAGGCCGGTTGGAAGTAGTGGAAAATTGTCTAAAATGACAGAGCTTATGGTAGAGAAATTAATATTAAATTATCTGTCAACAGTTCTTGTGGCCATTCCTACAGTCAGCATGCCAAGTGTACACACCCTCAACTTGAGACATTTGAGGCATTGTATTGTTTGACAAAAGTGAACATTTTAGTGGCCCTTTATTGTCCCCAGTACAAGGTGCACCTGTGTAACAACCATGCTGTTTAATCAGCTTCTTGATATGCCACACCTGTCAGGTGGATTGGTTATCTTGGCAAAGGAGAAATGCTCACAAATTTGTATTAGAGAAATACGTTTGTGCATATGGAACCTGTTATTTCAGCTCATGAAACCAACACTTTAGGTGTTTATATTTTTGTTCAGTATAAATACGTGGTCTACTTTCATTAATTGTGTTTCATCTTCATCAAGGTGCTAAGTGGTGTAGCTGTGTATCATCCAGGACTTACTTGCAGAAGGCACTCTGGTCACAGGTTTTGAAGTTCCCACGGTCCACCGCCCAGGTCCCACTGAGGAAGACAGCCAGCCACAACACTAACAGTGGCCCCATCCTGAGAGGGCAGAAGAGAGAAACAGAAAATGGAAAGCAAAGGTTAAGAGGAGAATGAAATACTACATACATTAAGCCATTGTTTACCAACCCTGGTCCTCGTGTACCCCCAACAGTACACATTTTTTGTTGTAGCCCTGAAAAACACACCTCATTCAGTTCATCAAAGGCTTGATGATTAGTTGACAAGTTGAATCAGGTGTGCTTGTCCATGGTTAAAATACAAATGTGTACTGTTGGGGCTACTCGAGGACCAGGGTTAAGAAACACTGCATTAAACTTGGCAAAGTTAGTGATAGATAATGATGCTGACAAGTCAAATGCCTAGACCGGTGTTAACCAATGTCGGTTCTCGAGTATACCCAACAGTATATATGTATGTTGTGGCTCCAGACAATCATAACGGATTATATTTGTCAACTAATCATCAAGCCCTTGAATCATGAGTTTTTGTCCGGGGCTAAAAAAGTGTGCTGTTGGTACGCAAGGACCGGAGTTGGGAAATACTGGCCTAGACGGTGAAATGCATGTGGGAATTTACACTACAATGGACTTTAACCTAGTTATTATGAATCATCAAAGGTTGATACAATTGCCACTTGCTGATAGGCTGTTGCTGTTTCCAAATCCTGTTGATTAAGCTCATCTAAACGTGTATAATGACTCATTAACGCTATAACTTAACTAGCCAAAACCATACCTTAACTAGCGAAATCCGTCGTAATACAACTAGGACAGAGAGACAAGACAGACACGCACGTTATGACACTTCACCGATCAGAGTTAGTTAAACGTATGTAGAAGATTATATAATTAGAGATCTTGAAACGTTAACTTAGCTGCATAGAGGGCTCTCAAGCCGCTAACTAATTCAATTCAAGGGGGCTCGAGCTTCTTCCTGTGACTGCTACTAGCTAGAGACAGTAAAAAGATAAGAGTGGACCGGTCGATGTATGGCGAGCGAAAGTCCCTGGATCACCGTACATGCGAAATATTTCTCGAAATCAATAGCAAGCTAAATGCATATTTAACCGCCGAATTGGTTTGTCTTACCTTACTATGAAGGCGGCCATCTTGGTTTAGTTCCAACCTTGGCCCAGCCCCGTTTCACATTGAACTAACAAAGACCGCGGAGAAAAACAAGATACCCGAAAAAGCTGAGTGAGAGTTTTTGGAGTCTTTAAATATGTAGGACCTCATTCGATATTGGTGGATCCTGTTCAATATTTATAATTATCAATTATCATAGGCAATTAGATTCGAAACTATTTAGTTTTCGGGAATGTGTCCACACGGTTTATCTCGCTCCTTGTATTTATTTATCCTCTCAGACACGGACACATCAGCATGAATTTGTAGTCAGTTCTGGAGCAATCCACTGATTTATTTGTACTACTCTGGTTGCAATGTACTTGCTGAATTTCCCTTCAGGGACAAACACACTTACAGGCTCTACCAATATAAAAACACTTTGTGAAACATCTACACAGAGCACGTATGGTGGTTCAAACACATGGTCCTGTTTGTAATCGCATACAGCATATTTGAGTGATACCTCATGATGTACCTGTGGGATGTGTTTGCTGGTGTGAAATGAAATGACAATATAATCAATGTACCTTTCCCAAAAAATATAAACATATTTCTTTGTCAGTTCAGAAAAATCAAGGACACAGACCTGCAGAAGGTAGAAACTTAGCCAAGTTCAAATGTCAAATATTTGAATTAAAAATGTGCTCAGATCTCCTTTTCTGGTTATTTATTGTATGCTACATGTTTTTATCCCTCTACAGTAACAGCTAGATACAAAATCCTACTCAGTCTAGAAAATGCTAAAAAAAAACAGGAGATAAACAGTAGATGTAACATTCTCAGCATTTGGTGAACTAAGGTGCCTTCAGAAAGTATTCACACCCCTTCACCTTTTCCACATTTTGTTGTGTTAGCATGAATTTAAAATGGATTATATTTAGATGTTGGGTCCCTGGCCTACACACAATACTGCACAATGTTAAAGTTAAATATTTTTGGGGGACATTTTTACAAATTAATAATTTAAAAAAAGCTGAAATCTTTTAAGTCAGTAAGTATTCAACCCCATTGTTATGACAAGCCTAAATAAGTTCAGGACCAGAAATTTGCTAAACAACTCAAATAATAAATTGCATGGACTCACTCGATGTGCAATAATAGTGTTTGACATGTTTTCTTTTGTACTCTACACATACAATTATCTGTGAGGTCCCTCAGTCGAGCAGTGAATTTCAAACAGATTCAACCACAAAGAACTGGGACGTTTTCCAATGCCTTGAAAAGAAGGGCACCTATTGGTAGATGGGTAATAAATAAAAAAAACAGATATTGAATATCCCTATGAGCATGGTGAAGTTATTTTTTTCCAATTGCTAACACACAAAAATGACATGCACAGCACAATTATTTAAACTCACACACAGAGAGCAAAACCTCTTCTCAAGTCTCCAAAAGTCTAAACACATGTTCTGCCTTACACACATGTTGCAATTCAAAATGGCACTTTTTAAATGCACTTCACACAGTTCTCTGCGTAAGACACAACAATCTGACATAAAGTCACATGTTTGCCATTTCAAAACACAGCCATTCAAAATGACACTACATGTGCCACCTGGCCAATACATGTGCCACCTGGCCAAACACCTCTGGTTAAATGTTACCACTTCAATCAGGAAGTAAGCACTATGAAAAGACCACAGGTGAGCACCTTTTGTTTTACAACAACAATGGAAGCAATTACAGAGAGAGGAAGAGGGAGGTTGAGAATGAGAGGGGGAGGAAGAGTGAGAGGTAGGGGTAGAGCTGGTAAAGGAGTTCATGGCCAAAGAAGACAACTTTCAAATGAAATCAGAGCAACCTTAGTTGATCATGTCATCAACCATGGGCTGACAATGCGAGAGGCTGGACAGAGAGTGCAGCCCAACTTGAGCCGTTTTACTGTCGCCTGTGTCATCCGGACATTTAGACTGGAGTACAGGTATGTAACCAACATTTCTTTCACACTATGTAGTACACCCCATGTCATAGTGTATCAGTTGGGTGACACCTGTTTACTTCATGAATGGCTGATGTCATACACTAACTGCACAAATTTCCTGTAGAATTTACTCTACTGTGGGGGAAATATCTTTAGGCTACATTGTCCAAGCCCTATATGTTTGTTTTTCTGTTTTTCTAAAGGACTGAGAGATGCAACCATGGTGGAGGAAGAGGCCAAATGTTCACCGGGGTACAGGAAGCTGCCATTTTAAACTTGGTTTTGGAAAATGAAAGCCACATCATCCAAGACAACACCATATTCAACAGCATTCAACGAGTCAGTCTATCCACATTGGCTTGCATTCTCAAGCGAAACCAAATCAGAATGAAACAACTTTATAAGGTGTCATTTGAGAGAAACTCTCAAAGAAACAAAGAGGTCAGACGAGCATATGTGGATGTAAGTACAATATTGACTGCAGTACACGACACACAACATTGTTTCCCAGTGTACTGGATAACACCATATTGACTGCTTTTGTTCTTTGTTTTCAGGGAGTACTGGAAATGGATGCTCATGCAATCCCACATGAGTTCATCTTTATAGATGAGGCTGGGTTCAACCTAGCAAAGACCAGAAGAAGGGGGAGAAACGTCATTGGCCACAGAGCCATTATAGATGTTCCTGGCCGATGTGGTGGGAACATCACAATGTGCGCAGCCATCTCCAATACGCATGGTGTCCTGCTGGACAGACTCCACAATGTTCTCATACCACCAGAGCTGAATGATGCAGACCATCAAAGAACCCGGTACGTTGTAGTATGGGACATGAGCTTTCATCGTGCAGCCCGTCCAAAACTGGTTTGTTGACCACCCACCATTTCTCTTGCAATACCTCCCACCATACTCACCATTTCTGTACCCCAGAGAAGAGTTGTTTTCGGCATGGCGGTGGAAGGTATACGACCGGCAGCCCTTTGTGCGCAGGCCTCTTGTGCAGGCTAAGAGGCGTGTGATGAGATTGATGTGGGTGCGATTCAGGAATGGATAAGGCACTCAAGGCGCTTCTTCCCTCGATGTCTGGCAAGGGAAGATATTGCCTGTGATGTGGACGAGGCGTTGTGGCCAGAACCAGCTGTGTGGCAAGATGCTGCCTGTGATGTGGACGAGGCGTTGTGGCCAGAACCAGCTGTGTGGCAAGATGCTGCCTGTGATGTGGACGAGGCGTTGTGGCCAGACCCAGCTGTGCGGCAAGATGCTGCCTTATTATTTTTCTTGCCTTTTCTTTTTCAGTTTACTGTTTTTTTTGTGATCATATTTTGGTTCAGTCCAATGTAAATATATCTGCTGTGCATATGTTGCACTGACTTGTTTGGTGAAAAAATAAAAAATAAGTTTCAACAGCATGTGTGTGTATCTACAAATATTTCTGTGCATCTGAAGAATTTTCTACAATTTGAACTATTTTAGTATCATGGCAAAGCATACTAAAGATGAGAGTGCTTTCCATTATGCCCAACAGTGTGTAGTTGGTTAGACAAAAATCTGGTTATATGAATGAAGTGTGTGCCATTTCATGCAAACGTTTGATTTCGATAATGCTATATGTAGTTTTGGTTGCAGGGCTTCATTTTGCAGGATATATGAGTTTTTTTGCAGTTTGGGTGTGTGGTTTTGTGAATTGTGTTAAGTATTTTGATAAAACCAGCCTAGTTAGCAAAATTGTGTTTTAGCAATTGGGAAAAACTGTAATTACACTTTGGATGGTGTATCAATACACCCTGTCACTAAAAAGACAGGGGTCCTTCCTAACTCAGTTGCCGGAGAAGAAAGAAACCACTCAGGGATTTCACGAGGCCAATGGTGACTTTAAAACAGTTAGAGTTGAATGGCTGTGATAAGAGAACTGAGGATGTATCAACATTGTAGTTACTCCACAATGCTAACCTAATTGGCAGAGTGAAAAGAAGGAAGCCTGTACAGAATATGCATCCTGTTTGCAATAAGGCACTAAAGTAAAACTGCAAAAAAATGTTGCAGAAAAATTAATTTCATGTCCTGAATGCAAAGCGTTATGTTTGGGGAAAATCCAACATAACACATCACTGAATACCACTCTTCGTATTTTAAAGCATGGTGGTGGCTGCATCATGTTATGGATATGCTTTAAAATAATAATGTGCAAATATTGTACAATCCAGATGTGCAAAGCTCTTAGTCTAACCAGAAAGACTCAGCTGTAAAAACTGCCAAAGTTGATTCTAACACGTATTGATTCAGGGTGTTGAATACTTATCCAATCAAGATATATTAGTGTTTCATTCTTATAAATATGATAATTTTTCTTCCACTTTGCCACTACACAGTGGCATAAAATACTTAAGTAAAAAATACTTTAAAGTATTACTTAGGTAGTTTTTGGGGGTATCTGTACATTACTATTTATATGACTTTTACTTCACTACATTGCTAAAGAAAATAATGTACTTTTTACTCCATACATTTTCCCTGACAACCAAAAGTACTCATTATATTTTGACATGAAAATGGTCCAATTCACACACTTATCAAGAGAACGTCCCTGGTCATCCCTACTGCTTCTGATCTGGCGGACTCACTAAACACAAATGCTTCGTTTGTAAATTATGTCTGAGTGTTGGAGTGTGCCCCTGGCTATACGTCAATCTTTTTTTATTTTTATAATTGTGACGTCTGGTTTGCTAAATATAAGGAATTTTAAATGGTTTAAACTTTTACTTTTGATACATAAGTACATTAACAATTCCATTTACTTCTGATACATAAGTATATTTAAAACCAAATACATTTAGACTTTTACTCAAGTAGTATTTTAGTGGGTGACTTTAACTTGAGTAATTTTCTATTAAGGTATCTTTTACTTTTACTCAAGTATGACAATTGAGTACTTTTTCCACCACTAACATTATAGAGTATTTTGTGTAGACCGTTGACAATTACATCCATTTTAATATCTCACATTGTAACACAACAAAATGTGGAAAAAGTCAAGGGGTATGAATACTTCCTGAAGGCACTGTATTCTTCAGAGTGCATACAGAACAAGATGACAGTGATAGAGCAAAAACCAAACTTAGAAAACGGCAAAGCAACATCTCCACAATGACCTATAACCACACCTTCCTCATCTTTCACAATCAATCCCAAGCGTCCCCTTCTTGCATCCTCTTCATCCATCCATCCCTCCTTCAGTTCTCTCCTTCCCTTGTTCAGAGCTGGAAACGCCAGCATAGATGCCCCAGCCGGTCAATGTTCTTATGCAGGACACTGTGGATGGGCGCTACGTATCTCGCCACGTCCCCGTCCCGTGCAAAATCCCGGCAGAACAGGCCCTTCTCGGCACTGAAGACAAACTTCTGTGGCATGGGGCCATTGCCCCTCACATACTCCCACACAGCCAGGAGGAGAAGCCTCACCTCAAAGGGCGTCAGGTAGGGGAAGGCCTCGTGGACGTTGCCCAGCACCGGGGGCAGCAGCTGGCCCTCGCCCATACATGACACCAGCATGCAGGAGGCCTGGAGGTGCCAGGGGGAGTCTACTGCCAAAGGCTCCCTCGAAGCCTCCCAGTGGGCCAGCAGAGTGGCCAGCAGGCCCCGGAGCACCGCAGAACAGTAACAGAGAGCAGGACGCCCGGCAGCCACAACATGGAGTAAAGGGAAGAGGACAGGGTGGGCCTCGAAGCAGCGGCGGATCTGTATGTCACGTTCTACAGTGGTGCGTGCGTGTTCCTCTGGCGGCCATGACAGTTCCCCGTTGGCCACGTCGGGGCAGATATACTCCACCAGCGTCACCGCCATCATTTTGGCTGCCTCAGCGTTGATGGGCGGCGGCTCATCTGGAACGACGGAGGATTGGTGTTGGGCACCGCCACTGTTGCGACCATTCCCAGATGGCGCGCTGCAGCACTGGGCGGTGACAGCCAGCAGAGTCTGGACGTTCTGTATGACACTGGCGGCGTCGGGGTGAGGCGTAGCGCTGCGCTGCTTCAGACCCTTCCCTATCACCCCAGCATGGAACACAGACCACACACTGCCAGAGAAGTTGACCGTAGTGCCAAACCTGCAGTTGATGTCCAGCAGGAAGCCCCCCCGGTCAGGGGCCAAGGACGGGGAGATGGGGGTGTCCCCTCTAATGTCCTCGCTCTGCCCTCCAAACAGGTCAGCGTTTCCTTTATGTAGAGCTCCCTCCACCAGCTGCAGCAGGACACATTTGAGGGTTAGAGGGGAGTAACCTGCCAGACGGGACAGGAGGAGCACCGAACAGTTCACCGCCTCTCCTCCCTGCCCTCCGTCTCTCCCCTTCCCTGTCTCTCCTCTCCTCCGCAGTGCCAGGAAGAAGTGTGTGACGGCGGCCCGACAGACAAGCAGCAGGTGGGAAGGCAGGGTGGCACGGGGGAGGAGGCTGCAGGACAGGAGCCGCACGGCAGCATGGGATACCGCCGGGTCACTGTGGAGGAGCAGAGGGCAGAAATCATGGAGGTGTCCCGAGACCGCTGCTCCAACCTGCACTGCCATGGAGGACTGAGGACTAGCACCTCCTCCTCCCATGCCTCCAGGACCCCTCCTCTCCTCCTCCTGTACACTCTGCATGGCAGAGGCCAGGTTGAGGAGGAGCTGGCAGAGCTGCTTGGGTCCCAGGGTGTGTGTGTGGATCTGGGCCACGCAGCGGGTCACGGCTGCAGGGATGAGGCCTGGCAGGCAGGTGGACAGCGGGGTGTGGAGCTGCCAGGCCAGGGCCAGCTGGTCTGGGTTCTGTGCCAGGGTGAGCAGCTGACAGAGGGCCTCCGTGGCCACACTGGGGCCCCTGTACACAGACAGCAGACACAGCAGCTGGTGCAGCCAGAGATGGCGCTTCCTCTCCAGCCTCAATGTCTCGGCACACAGCTCTCCCACGTGTGACTGCATCTCGTCCAGAAAGGGGACTACCCGGGGGGCCTGGGAGGAGGGAGAGTGGGGGCGGCTGTAGTAGCCGTCGTCCCCCTCTGAGCAGGTGTAGACCAGCTTGTGGAGATGCAGCAGAAGCATCTGGAGGAGGCGGTCACAGGCCTCCCGGACCCCCTCGTGAGGGGAAGGCGTTGGGCCGGAGATAATGACGGATGCGGGGGTGGCCGTGTCAGCGAGGAAACGGAGGATGCGTGCCCCTCCAGCAGAGCTCTGGGCGATGAGGTGAACAACCAGCCCCATCATGTTGTCCAGCTCGTCCCTGGGAAGCCCTTGTAGAACAGCCTGGAGCTGGAGCAAGACTGGAGGCCGTAGAGACTCCACCAGCTCAGCAGACACGGCGCCCAGCAGAGAGGGTGACAGCGCCGCCAGCTGGAGGAGGAAGGGCACTGCGCCTCGGCGTAGCTGTGCTGAGTGCTCCCAGGAGGTGGACCCAGAGCTGGGGGGTATAGTCGGGGGACTGAGGCTCTCCTGGAACATCCTCAGCAGCTCCTGCCGGATGCTGTCAGAGTGCCGCGCCGCCAGGTGGCCCAGGATCCCCACCACAGAGCCGATCTTAGGCACTCGGCTGCTCTTGTCTCCCTGACCCTTGTCAGCCGTTCCGTGGGAGCAGAAGTCTTTAAGGCCACAGGCCAGGACGCGGCTGATGATGGTGCCCGGGAAGGAGGACCCGATGTGGGCCACCACCCAGTCAAAGTGGGGGGAGTGCTGCACGGAGGTGTCCAGGAGAGCGTCCACACATTGATCAGGACACCAGGCTATCATGGCCGCCAGGCACTGGGTATAGGCCTCCATGAGGGAGCGGGTAGCTGCACAGGACATCCACAGCTGCAGCAGCTCGTTGAGGCTGGAGGATTGGGGAGCTGCCCTGCGACCAGCATGCTTGGAGCTCAGCTGCCCCAGCAGGTCTACAGCCCAGGTGGAGACGAGGGGAGCCCAGGCTCGGGGGTTGAGCCTGATGAACTCTGCCAGGACGCCATGGACCTCCATGATGACGTCCTCCAGGTTGGAGTCCCCGTCGCCCTCGCCGTCCGCCTCCAGATTGCGAAGAAAGGCTGATACATGCTCGTTGTAAACGCCCCTTAGGTGCTCAAGCACCGCCCCACGACAGGCAGGCACGGATCGTAGCAGACGCACTGCACAGCGGGCATGCTCACGGACGCTGAGTTTACGACCCTGGGTCTGGTCCACGCCACTGATGAAGGATTTGATCTCATGGGACAGCTCCTGGGGGCTACACAAAACACACACACACACACTCACAATAAAAGTTCACAGTTGCAAAAAAATCGATAAACTAACAAATGTGATTCTAATTGGTTAAATTCTTCTCTTCTCTGACTAGAATATTTCATAAATATAATTGAAAAATGCTAACCACATCTCTCCACAATACCGTTAGCATAATAACAGCCTTATAACTTTCTGGTACAGTAGGGAATCAGCCACATACTGTAGCTACTACTACTGGCTGGTTGGCTAGCTAGCTATGCTAAGCAACAAACCTAAGTGCATTCTGCGGTGAGTGAGCGAGAGAGGTCTGCATGGTGACTGTCAGGAGAGTTCCGTCAAAAAAGCCAGACATCGTTCAACTTCCCAAACTGAACATAGTAACAAGCTAAGAATACCAACTCTACACCTGAAATATTATGATATTTTTTAAGTAATGGTCGGTCTAGATATCAAAAGGCGCTCCAAAACCGGAAGTCTTTATTTTATTATTCTATCATGTTTACGGAGCGGCAATGCAGAAAAATATATTTACTGCCATCTACTGGCCTGACACAGTTACTTCGAAACCAACGTCAGCGCGCACGCTTCCAACAGACGCCGCTCTGATTTGTTTTCTTTTTTTGAGTCAGCTGATAGCTGACGCTTCTGACTTCTGTGTTCGAGGTGAAAGCAAGCTACATCCGCACGACACCGAATTTACTGTAAGTAGAATAATTTTAATGTATTTCAATTATTATCTTTACAGAAATACTTGTGAGGAAGATTACAAATAACTAGGTCGCTAACTGGGATCGAACATCATACTATGACTCTTGACAGCACGCAAAGACTGTCTCTGTTTTGCGCTGTCTGTGGTCAGTGAACGTATCTAGCTACGCAAGCTATCTATTTCGTTGCATAATGTTTTATTATAGACCCCAAAACACAGTGAAATCAGTTTCTCATTTATTTGTCAATAGATTGCCTAATATTCTGTGAGCTCCTGTGTTATGGTAACAGGCCCCCTAAATATAACCCATTGGTTTCATTTTGACATAAAGAGTTGAGATCGAAGCTCAGTGAAGGGAAATCAAAGCTGTGTAAAGGAAATAACAGTAACCATGGCTCCAACATTGGTAAGTAAAGTCCAGTCCTTTTCTTGTCCTCTGTTTCTATGTAGTCTTATCTGTTTGTTTAGAACATATTTACATTGTGTTTGTACCTTTTCTTGTCCTCTGTCTCTATGTAGTCTTACCTGTTTGTTTAGAACATATTTACATTGTGTTTGTATAATGCATGAGTCATGACTGAATAACTTTTTATAGTTCCCTGATCTGAGAACTTTCCCTTTCAGAACTGCATACTTGGCACTTTAACAAGATGGTGTCTAGCAACATTGTGCCAATACACAGATTGCTAAATCATTCTTAATGGTTTCATCATTTTATTTTATTTTTCACAGTATGATAAGAAGCCGGAGCCAGGGGATCTGATAGAGATATTCAGAGGGAACTACCAGCACTGGGCTTTGTACGTTGGTGACAACTTTGTTGTTCACCTGGCCCCACCCTGTGAGTAATACTCTTGATATAGTGTACTCAACAATTGATATACTGTAGCTATAGAGTACATTCAACTCAACTTTGACACTGATGATGTCTTGTCTGTGCACCCCCTCCCTTGAACCTTTCCCTCACCCTCACCCATGTCTCTTTGCTCCATAGCCGAGGGACCTGGGGCCAGGGCCAACAGCATGATGTCTGTGCTCAGTGACAAGGCTAAGGTGAAGAAGGAAGAGATCTGGGACGTGGTGGGGCATGATCAGTGGTGCATAAACAACCAGCTGGATGAGAAGTACCAGGTCAGTAGCAGTAAGTACAGTAAGGTTGTGTCCCAAATGGCACCCCATGGGCCTCTGGTCAAACGTAATGAACTATGTAGAGAATAAGGTGCCATGTGGGACACAGCCTGTGTGATCCTGTGTGGCTCAGTTGATAGAGCATGGTGCTTGCAATACCAAGATAGTGTTTTCCATTCTCACTGGGGCCACCCTTATAAAAATGTATGCATGCAAGTTCGCTTAGGATAAAAGCAACTGCTAAATGGCATGTAGTATTATTATATTATCATTATAGGTCAGACCCATACATGAGATACTGAGGGAAGCCCAGGCCTATGTGGACCAGGAGATGCCCTACTGTGTCTTCAGGGGAAACTGTGAGCACTTTGTCACAGATCTGAGATATGGAAAGGCTGAGTCTCGACAGGTAGGTACAGTGGACTGGTGCTCAACGCTAGTTGTACTGTGCTCAGCGTAGTATTTTTGTGAGTCGTAATAACATTCTCAACTTGGTCTGTGTAGAGTAACTGTGTAGAGTAACTGGTGTACTTGTTGTTATACATTCAAAGCATCTATGCTGTGATACTGTTTCTGAATCAGTCATTCATTCATTCAATTCATTCAAATTAATACTAGTCTTTTTTTGCCCAGGTTCGTCAGGTTGTGGAAACTGTGGGAATGGCTGCAATGGTGGGCTTCGGAGTCCTTGCTGTTGCAGGTATCGCAGCGGCCATCTTTGGAGGTGGAAGCAAGAAGAAGAATGAAGAAAAAGAAGAATATAAGTGACCAACTGTATAATAGCTTCCTGAGCAGCCAGTCACCAATAAGCCTAATAGATTAATTTTTTAAAACTACAGTACTGCCATCGTCACTTGTATAATTCTGGTGTTTTCAGAAGGAAGGGTTGAGTATTTCCATAATATTTTTATTTTTTATAGTTACACAGACATTAATTGAAAGCACAAAAGGAGGAAAAGTGTCTGGTTATAATTCCAAGGTATACAGCCTTGGAGGGGCCATAACCTTGCAGGCTCCTAGGCTATGCTAGCTGTTTTTAAAGTTTTTTTTATTGTCAGTTACTTATAAGCAGTGGTGGGAAAAGTACCCAGTTGTCATACTTGAGTAAAAGTTAAGATAACTTAATAGAAAATGACTAAAGTGAAAGTCACCCAGTAAAATACTACTTTAGTAAAAGTTTTAAAGTACTTGGCTTTAAATATACTGAAGTATAAAAAGTAAATGTCATGGATAAAATGTACTTAAGTATCAAAAGTAAAAGAAAACCGGACTGCATCATTTTCTTGTTTTTTAATTTTTGGGTAGCCAGGGGCATGCTCCAACACTCAGACATCATTTTCAAAAGAAGCAAGTGTTTAGTGAGTCAACCAGATCAGAGGCAGTAGGGATGACCAGGGGTGTTCTCTTGATAAGTGTGTGCATTAGACTATTTTCTTGTGCTGCTAAGCATTCAAAATGTAATGAATACTTTTGGCTGTCAGGGAAAATGTATGGAGTAAAAAGTCCATCATTTTCTTTAGGAATGTAGTGAAGTAAAAGTTGTCAAATAGAAATAGTAAAGTACAGATATCCTAAAAAGCTACTTAAGTAGTACTTTCAAGTATTGTTAAGCAGTGGTGTAAAGTACCTATGAAGTTTCCCTACTAAAGTTTTAACATATTTATGTAGACTCTCTTTATAATGGAATAAAATGGTATTCCACTGAAGTTCTCATGTTTCTATCATGAAGCAAATTGTCTAAAGGACCCAGGGCTTTCGAGTGGCACAGCATCTCAGTGCTAGAGACATCACTACAAACCCTGGTTCGATTCCAGGCTGTATCATAACCAGCGCACAATTGGCCCAGCGTCGTTAGGGTTTGGCTAAATAAGAATTTGTTCTTAACTGACTTGCCTAGTTAAATAACAAAATAAAAGGACCCACAGAACTACTCCTGGTTAGGGTTGAAGTGGATACATCTAATGCTGCTTGTATCGCTTCGTAATGACTGACAGCATTATGAACAGGTGCATCAAAGCAGTGACCAAGAGACTGAAAAACAGCTTCTATCTCAAGTCCATCAGACTGTTAAATAGCCATCAGTAGCACCTTAGAGGCTGCTGCCCAAAACACATAGACTTGAAATCACTGGAAACTTTAATAATGGAACACTGGTCACTTTAAAAAATGTTTTCATATTTTGCATTACTCATCTCATATGTTATATTCTACTGTATCTTAGTCTATTCCTCTCCAACATTGCCCGTCCAAATATTTATATATTCTTAATTCCATTCCTTTACTTTGGATTTGTGTCCATTGTGTGTATTGTTGTGAAATTGTTAGATATTACTGCACTGTTGGAGCTAGGAACACAAGCATTTTGCTATACTTGCAATAACATCTGCAAAACGTGTATGTGATCAATAAAATTTGATTTGAACAAAGTCATACTTTTAATACAAATATTGGATAGAATTTTTTTTAAATATTAACTGGTGTTTGATCTTTAAAAACTTGAGTTTGAAGAGTTTGTTTTTTAAATATATTGATAAACTGAACCTTATTAGCATTTTAGCTTAGTCGATTAAGTCTTAACATCCTCTTGGATATAAGTTTTGATAGGTTTGGTTTTTGAGCTTGAACTATTATTAATCATTAGTTCTAAAAGATACGTATGAGGGGTGCCGTAATGATGCTTGGGAGGGGCTGAGTGCAGGGAACACAGTCACGTGGCAGTACTGATAAGGGGAGGAACCTTTTAAGGCTCAGATCACTCAGCTCCCTGCCTAGAAATAATGATGCAATGTTTGGCAATAATGAGGAGACTCCACCCAAAGTGGGGTATGTATACTACCATGGGTGAAACCATGTTTTTTTGTTTATTGCAGCTGTACTGACCCTCTGGGAAGAATAAACTTGGTTTTAAGCTTTCATAGTGTCCATTGAGTTTGTACTCTGAAAATTAGAAGCTAACAGTTTGTACATGTTTTTATAAGCATTGTTTGGTCTCTTATAGGTTTTGGGTCTACTTAACTTATACTTGTCTTAGTACACAAAATAAACACCTCTGTTGGCCCACTGCAAGTCCCAGAAGGAACTTCAGTGGATTTGGATGTTGACTCTTGGCAGAAGTAGAAATTGTTCTGAATATCTTTGTAAAACACTGCACACGCTTTCACATAAAACACAGACTGTGTATTTTATTGTCATGGTTTATTTAGGAATTGTTCACATGGTACACAAGAATCCACCTTTATAAAACATTGCATCTGATTTTACTGTCTTCTTCCATATGAACGTCCCTCCCTACCCATCCACAACATATTTAAAAATCACAGCACAGCTCATCTGACCACATAACACCAGTAAATAGTGCTGCCATCCAACAAAGGCACAAACAGAACCTTCCCTTTCCCTTGACCCAGCCAACTCTAACAAGATAGTTGATGGACAGAATTATTTTGCACTTTATGATTTGATATTAAATAACTCAGTGACTCCATAAATATATAGGAGGAATCTACAGGTAAAATTTCATGATAACACTGTCCATGTTCAATAGTTTGGCTTCGAGTCAGTCAACCCACCATCACTAATAATAATAACTGATTGGCTCAGAGGGGATGTAGCCTGGTCTATATTATTCATCTGCGTACAGTTCATCAACAGAGACCAGGGCAAAGTTCAGTAGGCAAACGTTGTGGAACGTTGAAGATAGAAATATCATGAATAGACATGACATGATTCCTTATTCTATGCAAGAGGCATGTTTGTTCTACATAACATATTTCTAACTGTTCCACAACGTTGTGCCTTGCTGAACGTGTCCCAGCATTACCCTTCAGGGAAGTACCATATGTCGTTTGGTAGGTAAGTCACAAATACAGACCCATGCATGAAGACTATCAGTCTTATTTCTGCAGTGTGACAGCTTATATAAAACATTCATAACCCATTTATGTGTATATGTCAAATAAACATTCAGCATATACACACACTTTATATCATTTTTTAAGACAATTTGACTTGAATCTGTTTATAATTGTATAATAATCCTAACAGTAGTAATTATCGTGTTCTGGGTCAGTTGGAATGATTGATGTGCATTGTGTTTGGGGACAGGTTTTTTTCTAGTTTTTATTGAGTTTCTATTTCCCAAATTAACTCAAAGAATATCAGAATATCGATTTTACAACAGCCGCTAATTAACCAGTTACCTCTACAATCTTGTTCTGAACGTCGTATAGTCCGTGAATCTGCACGGACCCGGGTCTCACCAATGAGTTCGTACCACACCAATCTTAGTTAAATATTTATTGACTAGAAAGCTAAAATGATGATAAATGATACACATAGACAAAACACATTATAGGCTATTAATTAGAACTTAGTATAACGGGCCAACACACTATGGGGCAGGTTACCCAAAATGGGGATTTCAAAGAGAGAGAGAAAAAAAAAAGTATACAAGAGAAATATACATTTGGGTGAATTTGTCAGCTATGCTATTCTAATCCTAGCCTTGCCCCAAACTGCCACTCTTATGGGTCAGAATATAATGATGTAATTACGTGGGGAAGACCTCCGAGGATTCTCTGTGTGGACCGTTCAGGGGACAGTTCAGACTGCTCGATGACGCACTTCTCCTGCGCACCTTTCTGGTCGTCCTCATGATGTCAGTGTCCTTTTTGGCTTAGGAGTCTGTTCCTGTCACGCCCTGACCTGAGTATTCTTTTTTTTATTTTTTATATTTTGGTTAGGTCAGGGTGTGACATGGGTGATGTATGTGTTTTAGGACTGTCTAGGGGTTTTGTAGGTTTATGGGGTTGTTTACCATCTAGGTGTTTATGTATGTTTATGGTTGCCTAGATTGGTTCTCAATTAGAGGCAGCTGTTTATCGTTGTCTCTGATTGGGAACCATATTTAGGCAGCCATCTTCTTTGGGTATTTTGTAGGTTATTGTCTATGTCTAGTTGCCTGTGTCTGCACATTTGTAGTATAGCTTCACGTTCGTGTTGTTGTTTTTGTAGTTTGTTTAGTGTCCGTCTTCATTAAAATATAACATGTATTCAATTCACGCTGCACCTTGGTCTTCTCACTACGACGAACGTGACAGTTCCCTCACCCTTGCTCTGGAAGGGGTCTTCTGACGACAGACAGCTCTGTAGCTCAGAGCGCACAGCATAGGAATGAAACAGTGTAGATACCACGATTCGATGGGAGATGGAGGCTGGGTGGTTCGACTTGAATTCACCCGCTTAGACACAGCTACTCAACCGTAGCTTGGGTAGAAAAAGATTTCTCTGTCTTCAAACTTGCGTTGCGTTTTGGGTTTGTTGGCTTTTTAGACCTTGGCTGCAGCTTGGGTCACGTAGTCTTGTCTGTAAATTCTTTACTCACAGGTTTTATACCATTGGGTCAGAAGTGGCCGTAACAACGTCATCTATTAACCTTTTATAACAAAACAAAAATGACATACATTTTCATATTCCATCTATCGTCATGACCACCATTGTGGCTGACAGAAACCATTGTTCCAAAGTCCCTTTATTTAATGTTTAATGTTCTAGTAACAGGACAAAGGAATTTGTCTGTGGCCTGAGATTTACCAGGGGCGTGAGGGGTCATAAAACCCCCACATCTTCAGAACCCTAGATCTCTCCTCCTCTGTTGGGGTTGAGAGATAATCTGTAGGGTTATGGTCTCCTGTAACCTGACCTGATCAGGACAGTCAAGACACTTGGCACACCTGGATTAGGGGAGTTTCTCCCATTCCTCTCTGCAGACCTTCACAAGCTCTGTCAGAATGGATGGTGAGCGTCGCTGCACAGCTATATTCAGGTCTCTCTAGAGATGTTCGATCGGGTTCAAGTTCGGGCTCTGGCTGGGCAACTCAAGGACATTCTGAGACTTGACTCCTGTGTTGTCTTGGCTGTGTGCTTAGGGTCGTTGTCCTGTTGTCAGGTGAACCTTCACCCCAGTCCGTGGTCCTGAGCGCTCTGTAGCAGGTTTTCATCAAGGATAGCTCTGTACTTTGCTCTGTTCATCTTTGCCTCGACCCTGACTAGTCTCCCAGTCCCTGCCATTGAAAAACATCCCGACACCATGATGCTGCCACCACCATGCTTCACCGTAGGGATGTTGCCAGGTTTCCTCCAGACGTGACGCTTGGCATTCAGGCCAAAGAGTTCAATCTTGGTTTCATCAGACCAGAGAATCTTGTTTGATTTTTGCTCTGACATGGACTGTCAACTGGGGAACCTTATATGGACAGATGTATCAGATGTAAATGGAATTGCTCAATGTACTTAAGTATCAAAAGTAAAAGCATAAACCATTTAAAATTCTTCATATTAAGCAATTTTCTTGTTTCTTTTTGTTGACCGATAGCCAGGGGCACACTCCTACAACCAACCAAAGCATTTGTGTTTAGTGAGTCCGCCAGATCAGAGGCAGTACGGATGACCTCATGAGAAGGTCCCTGGTCATCCATACTGCCTCTGATCTGGCGGACTCACTTGCTTAATATAAAAACATGTACAAACTGTTAGCTTCTAATTTTCAGAGTACATGTCACGAGTCCGACCGAGGGTGTTTCCCCTTCCCGGGCGGGTGGCGCTCGGCGGTCGTCATCACCGGCCTATTAGCTGCCACTGATTGTTTTTCCTCTCCCTCCTTGTATGTTTAATGGTAGCACCTGTTCATGTTTAATTAGTTTGTCTTTATTAGACAGCCGGCCCGCCTGGTTGTTGTGCGGGATTATTTCATTGTAACCTTCGGCTCTGTTGTAGAGGTACGTGTTTAGTGCCTAGTCGTGATTTTTTCCATTGTATTTTTTCCCCTGTGTTTGGGAACGTTACTTTTGTGAGCACCCTGTGGTGCGTTGGTGCTAGTAAAAGACGCACAGCATTGAACTCTGTCTCCTGCATTTTGACTCCACACCCACGACACCCGGAGCATTACAGAATCCCGCACCTATCAGATTGATGGAGTCAGCAGGAGCAGCAGCCAACCCTCTCCCATCGATGGAGGAACGGGTTCTCCACCACACCACCGTCCTCCATCGGATCGGATCCGCGATGGATCAAGTGATGGAGAGAATGGAAAGATGGGAGAGGAGTGGTCTCCTCTCTCCACCTTCGGCACCCACGGTTCCGGACTCCACATCTCCCGACTCCAGCACCCTCCGTCTGACGCTACCGAGGGCTTATGATGGAGCGGGCGGGTTGCCAGGGGTTTCTGCTTCAGCTGGAGCTATACCTGGCCACCATCAGACCCACTCCCTCAGGAGCAGAGAGGGTGAGTGTCCTCATCTCCTGCTTCACGGGTCGTGCTCTGGAGTGGGCGAACGCAGTCTGGAATGGCCCAGACTCAGCGGGAGCACTACACAGAGTTTTCCTGCCATTTCCGTGCCGTGTTTGATCACCCTCTAGACGGCCGAGCGGTGGGAGAACGACTATTTCATCTCAGGCAGGAGAAGAGGAGCGCCCAGGATTACGCGCTGGAGTTCCGGACCTTGGCAGCCGGATCTGGGTGGAACGACAGGGCCCTTATGGACCACTACAGGTGTAGTCTCCGAGAGGACGTCCGCCGGGAGTTAGCGTGTCGGGACACCACTCTGTCACTGGATCAGCTGATCGACATGTCCATTCGACTGGATAATCTGCTGGCTGCCCGCGGGCGTTCAGAGAGGGTTCTGTGCGTTCCACCACCCAGCCCCTCCGCTCCCATTCCCATGGAGTTGGGAGGGGCTACGCCAAGGGGTACCGGAGGAGGTGGCCTTCCCTGCACCAACTGTGGTCGGAGAGGGCACACGTCTGATCGGTGCTGGGGGGGTCCGTCTGGGAGTAGAGATGGCAGGCGGAACGTTTCTCGGTCACCCCAGGTGAGTCAGCATCAGACTCACCCAGAACCCCTTGTTGGCCATATGTTTGTCTTAATCTCTTTCCTTCACTTTTTTCCCTCTTCCCAGCATAGGGCGCTAGTCGATTCAGGCGCAGCTGGGAACTTTATGGATCGCGGACTCGCCCTTAAGTTAGGGGTTCCGCTGGTGCCGATAGATTCTCCTTTCCCCGTGCACTCCCTAGATAGCCGGCCATTAGGGTCAGGGATGGTCAGGGAGACCACGGTCCCACTGGACATGGTGACGCAGGGGAATCATAGGGAGCGTATCAGTTTTTTTATTATTGATTCGCCTGCGTTTCCAGTGGTGCTGGGGACTCCCTGGCTGGCCCGGCACAATCCTAAAATTTCGTGGAGACAGGGGGGTTCTCCAGGGGTGGTCAGAGGAGTGTTCTGGAAGGTGTTTGGGAGTTTCCATCGGTGCCACGTCGGTGGAGAGTCCAGACCAGAGTTCCACGGTGTGCATTCCCCCCGAGTATGCCGATTTGGCAATCGCTTTCAGTAAAGTGAAAGCGACTAAATTACCACCTTATCGACCGGGAAGGGATTGTACGATAGATCTCCAGGTAGACGCTGCGCTTCCCAAGAGTCACATGTACCCACTGTCCCAGGAGGAGACGTTGGCAATGGAGACATATGTCACGGAGTCGCTGGGACAGGGGTACATTCGGCCCCCCATTTCACCCGTCTCCTCTAGTTTCTTTTTTGTGAGGAAAAAGGAGGGAGGTTTGCGTCCGTGTATCGATTATAGAGGTCTAAACGCCATCACATTGGGGTATAGTTACCCTCTACCTCTCATCGCTACGGCGGTGGAATCGTTCCACGGAGCGCAGTTCTTCACAAAACTGGATCTCAGGAGCGCGTATAGTCTGGTGCGTATTCGGAAGGGAGACGAGTGGAAAACCGCATTTAGTACTACATCCGGCCACTATGAGTATCTCGTCATGCCGTATGGGTTAAAGAATGCTCCAGCCGTTTTCCAATCCTTTGTAGACGAGATTCTCAGGGACCTGTGCGGGCAGGGAGTGGTTGTTTATATCGATGACATTCTGATCTACTCGGCCACTCACACCGCGCATGTGTCTCTGGTGCGCAAAGTGCTTGGTAGACTGCTGGAGCATGACCTATACGTCAAGGCTGAGAAATGCGTGTTCTCTAAACGAGCCGTCTCTTTTCTGGGATATCGCATTTCCACCTCGGGGTGGTGATGGAGGGTGACCGCATTAGGGCCGTGCGTAATTGGCCGACTCCAACCACGGTAAAGGAGGTGCAGCGGTTTTTGGGTTTTGCCAACTACTACCGGAGGTTTATCCGGGGTTTTGGCCAGATAGCGGCTCCCATTACCTCACTGCTGAAGGGGGGCCCGGTGCGATTGCAGTGGTCAGCACAGGCGGACAGAGCATTCAACAAGTTGAAGGCGCTGTTCACTGATGCGCCCGTGTTGGCGCATCCGGACCCATCTCTAGCATTCATAGTGGAGGTGGACGCGTCCGAGGCTGGGGTGGGTGCCGTGCTATCACAGCGCTTAGGTACGCCACCAAAACTCCGCCCCTGCGCTTTCTTCTCAAGGAAGCTCAGCCCAGCGGAGCGTAACTATGATGTGGGGGACCGGGAGTTGCTAGCGGTGGTTAGAGCTCTGAAGGTGTGGAGACACTGGCTTGAGGGGGCTAAGCACCCTTTTCTCATCTGGACCGACCACCAGAATCTGGAGTATATTCGGGCAGCTAGGAGACTTAACCCACGTCAGGCAAGGTGGGCCATATTCTTCACCCGGTTCCGGTTTACTTTGTCTTATAGACCGGGCTCCCAGAACGTGAAGGCTGACGCACTGTCCCGCCTTTACGACACCGAGGATGGGTCCACCGAACCTACTCCCATCCTTCCCGCCTCAAAGCTGGTAGCCCCAGTGGTATGGGAGGTGGACTCGGACATCGAGCGGGCGTTACGGGCTGAACCCGCGCCTCCTCAGTGTCCAGCGGGGCGAAGGTATGTGCCGCTTGATGTTCGGGACAAACTGATTGGGTGGGCTCACGTCCTACCCTCCTCGGGTCACCCTGGGGTGACGAGGACAGTGGGGAGCCTTCAGGGGAGGTATTGGTGGCCTACGTTGGTTAAGGACGTTAAGGGTTATGTCTCTTCTTGCTCAGTGTGCGCTCAGAGTAAGGCTCCTAGGCACCTTCCTAGAGGGAAGCTACAACCCCTCCCCGTTCCACAGCGGCCATGGTCACATCTGTCCATAGATTTCCTGACCGATCTTCCGCCGTCTCAGGGGAACACCGCGGTTCTAGTGATTGTGGATCGGTTTTCTAAGTCCTGCCGTCTCCTCCCGTTGCCCGGTATCCCTACAGCCCTGCAGACTGCGGAAGCATTATTTACCCATGTCTTTCGGCACTACGGGGTGCCGGAGGACATCGTTTCTGATCGGGGCCCCCAATTCACGTCTCGGGTATGGAGAGCGTTCATGGAACGCTTGGGGGTCTCTGTCAGCCTGACCTCCGGTTATCACCCCGAGAGTAATGGGCAGGTGGAGAGAATGAACCAGGAGGTGGGTAGGTTTCTGCGGTCGTATTGCCAGGATCGGCCAGGGGAGTGGGCACGATACATTCCTGGGCTGAAATGGCTCAGAACTCACTACGCCACTCCTCTACTAACGTGTCCCCTTTTCAGTGTGTGTTGGGATACCAGCCGGTCCTGGCACCATGGCATCCGAGCCAGACCGAGGCTCCTGCGGTGGAGGAATGGGTACAGCGCTCCAAGGAGACCTGGAGGGCCATCCAGGAATCTCTACGACAAGCGAGTGGACGGCAGAAGAGGAGTGCTGACCGCCACCGCAGTGAGGCCCCGTGTTTGTACCGGGGACAGGGTCTGGCTCTCGACCCGAAACCTACCTCTCCGCTTGCCCTGCCGGAAGCTGGGTCCGCAGTGTGTAGGGCCCTTTAAAGTCCTGAGGAGAATAAACGAGGTGTGTTATCGATTACAACTCCCTTCCTATTACCGTATTAACCCCTCGTTTCATGTGTCTCTCCTCAGGCCGGTGGTAGCTGGTCCCCTGCAGGACAGTGAGGTACCGGAGGTCCCTCCCCCCCCTGGACATCGAGGGGACCCCGGCGTACACGATCCGGGCCATTCTGGACTCAAGACGCCGGGTGAGGGGCCTGCAGTACCTCGTGGACTGGGAGGGGTACGGTCCGGAGGAGAGGTGCTGGGTACCGGTGGGGGACATCTTGGATCCATCCATGTTGAGGGATTTCCATCGCCTCCATCCGGATCGCCCTGCACCTCGTCCTCCGGGGCGACCTCGAGGCCGGTGTCGCCGCGCTGCGGGAGCCGCGCGTCAGGGGGGGGGGTACTGTCACGAGTCCGACCGAGGGTATTTCCCCTTCCCGGGCGGGTGGCGCTCGGCGGTCGTCATCACCGGCCTATTAGCTGCCACTGATTGTTTTTCCTCTCCCTCCTTGTATGTTTAGTGGTAGCACCTGTTCATGTTTAATTAGTTTGTCTTTATTAGACAGCCGGCCCGCCTGGTTGTTGTGCGGGATTATTTCATTGTAACCTTCGGCTCTGTTGTAGAGGTACGTGTTTAGTGCCTAGTCGTGATTTTTTCCATTGTATTTTTTCCCCTGTGTTTGGGAACGTTACTTTTGTGAGCACCCTGTGGTGCGTTGGTGCTAGTAAAAGAATGCTGTTGGCCCTCGCCCCAGGTCCCTCGGCTATGGAGCAAAGAGACATGGGTGAGGGTGAGGGAAAGGTTCAAGGGAGGGGGTGCACAGACAAGACATCATCAGTGTCAAAGTTGAGTTGAATGTACTCTATAGCTACAGTATATCAATTGTTGAGTACACTATATCAAGAGTATTACTCACAGGGTGGGGCCAGGTGAACAACAAAGTTGTCACCAACGTACAAAGCCCAGTGCTGGTAGTTCCCTCTGAATATCTCTATCAGATCCCCTGGCTCTGGCTTCTCATCATTCTGTGAAAAATAAAATAAAATGATGAAACCATTAATAATGATTTAGCAATCTGTGTATTGGCACAATGTTGCTAGACACCATCTTGTTAAAGTGCCAAGTATGCAGTTCTGAAAGGGAAAGTTCTCAGATCAGGGAACTATAAAAAGTTATTCAGTCATGACTCATGCATTATACAAACACAATGTAAATATGTTCTAAACAAACAGGTAAGACTACATAGAGACAGAGGACAAGAAAAGGTACAAACACAATGTAAATATGTTTTAAACAAACAGGTAAGACTACATAGAAACAGAGGACAAGAAAAGGACTGGACTTTACTTACCAATGTTGGAGCCATGGTTACTGTTATTTCCTTTACACAGCTTTGATTTCCCTTCACTGAGCTTCGATCTCAACTCTTTATGTCAAAATGAAACCAATGGGTTATATTTAGGGGCCTGTTACCATAACACAGGAGCTCACAGAATATTAGGCAATCTATTGACAAATACATTGAACACCGATGTCATTTCACTGTGTTTTGGTGTCTATAAAAACATGAATTATGCAACGAAATAGATCGCTAACTGACCACAGACAGCACACAACAGAGACAGTGTTTGCGTGCTGTCAAGAGTCATGGTGTGACTTTCGATCCCAGTTAGCTACCTAGCTATTTGTATTCTTCCTCACACACATATTTCTGTCCAGATAATTTAAATACATTTAAATGCATATAATTTACTTAACGTAAGTTCGGTGTCGTGGCCTCGATGTTGCTTACTTTCACTTAGAACACAGAAGTACAAATCAGACGTCAACTTCTTTTTCTCCTCGACGAGGTTTTACTTCTTCCTCGATGAGGTTTTACTTCTTCCTCGACGAGGTTTTACTTCTTCCTCGATGAGGTTTTACTTCTTCCTCGATGAGGTTTTACTTCTTCCTCGACGAGGTTTTACTTCTTCCTCGATGAGGTTTTACTTCTTCCTCGATGAGGTTTTACTTCTTCCTCGATGAGGTTTTACTTCTTCCTCGACGAGGTTTTACTTCTTCCTCGATGAGGTTTAACGGCGGGTGGCAGCCAATAAATGTTTCATTACCGCCGCCTGCACAATGACGTAGGTTTCAAAGTACTCCGTTGTGCAGGCTCCCAGCAGAGACGCCCCTCGAGTCAGTTGATCATTGACGCCTGATGCCTTTTGGCTGATCCATTTGTGGTTTCAGGGAGAAAACAGAGTTGGGTGCTGTGGAATTGGTGAGGTTAACCAGAAGTGGTCTTGTGTTAATAGTTTGTGTTTCCGCTGGTCAGAGGGAGCAGGCGCTCCGCATTAAACGAATGAGGGCAAGAGATGTGAATTGTTTTATTCTCAAGAAAAAGGCCCCAATGAAAGGAGTGGTAACTGGGGTAGAGGTAAATGTAAAAGTTGACCAACTGAAAGGGAAGATTCACGGTCTTTGTGATACTCGTTGTTTGGTACGTCACAAACAGGGTGGGGTGAGTGCTGAAACAGAAGAGTCGTTGTCTGTTTTTTAAAATGTTGATGTTGTGTCTTTGCCCGACAAAGTGATGTTAGGATATATAAGTTATCGCATACAAGCTTTTGTACCGAATACATTACGTTGTTACAGGTGTCGAGCTTTTGGGGATGTAGTGGTATGTGTTAATTTTAGGGGTGTCCATGGGGCTGGGGATCAAAAATGTCCCATGTGAGAGAAGCTGGTTGAGGTTTCCAGGATTAGAGTAGTGAGGAAGTTGTCATATGCTGAGGCAGTGAAGAAAGTAGAGGAAGATGGGTCAAGGAGGTGAGATCCTGAGAGGAGTGGAGTGAGTAGTAGATCTGTACCAGTACAGAGGGATAGGCCAACAAATTATATAAACTCAGCAAAAAAAGAAACGTCCTCTCACGGTCAAGTGTGTTTATTTTCAGCAAATTTGTGTAAATATTTGTATGAACATAAGATTCAACAACTGAGACATAAACTGAACAAGTTCCACAGACATGTGAGTAACAGAAATTGAATAATGTGTTCCTGAACAAGGGGGGGGGGGTCAAAATCAAAAGTTACTGTCAGTACCTGGTGTGGCCACCTGCTGCATTATGTACTTCAGTGCATCTCCTCCTCATGGACTGCGCCAGATTTGCCAGTTCTTGCCTTGAGATGTTACCCCACTCTTCCACCAAGGCACCTACAAATTCCCAGACATTTCTGGGAGGAATGTTCCTAGCCCTCACCCTCCGATCCAACAGGTCCCAGACTTGCTCAATGAGATTGAGATCCGGGCTCTTCACTGGCCATGGCAGAACACTGACATTCCTGTCTTGCAGGAAATCAAGCACAGAACGAACAGTATGGCTGGTGGCATTGTCATGCTGGAGGGTCATGTCAGGATTAGCATGCAGGAAGGGTACCACATGAGGGAGGAGGATGTCTTCCCTGTAACGCATAGCGTTGAGATTGCCTGCAATGACAACAAGCCGTTGATGCTGACCAAGCTCAGACCCTCCACGGACCCAGTGCTCCAAGAGCACTTTTTGCCAGTCCTGCCTGGTCCAGCGATGGTGGGTTTGTGCCCATAGACACAGTTGTTGCCGGTGATGTCTGGTGAGGCCTACAAGACCTCAGTCCTCTCTCAGCGTATAGCGGACAAACTGAGAACTGATGGAGGGATTGTGCGTTCTTGGTGTAACTCCAGCAGTTGTTGTTGCCATCCTGTACCTGTCCCGATGTTCGGATGTACCGATCCTGTGCAGGTGTTATGACACGTGGACTGCCACTGCGAGTGTAGAGTGTAACAGTATAACTTTAGACCGCCCCCTCGCCCATACACGGGCGTGAACCAGGGACCCTCTGCACACATCAACAACAGTCACCCACGAAGCATCGTTACCCATCGCTCCACAAAAGCCACGGCCCTTGCAGAGCAAGAGGAACCACTACTTCAAGGTCTCAGAGCAAGTGACGTTATTTAGCGCACACCACCGCTAACTAAGCTAGCCGTTTCACATCCGTTACACGAGACCGATCAGCTGTCCGACCTGCCTCCCTGTAGCGCTGTCTTAGGCGTCTTACAGTACAGACATTGCCATTTATTGCCCTGTCCACATCTGCAATCCTCATGCCTCCTTGCAGTATGAGTTTTACGAATTATCTTTGAACGACAGGGTCCTGAAAAAGTGACGTTTATTTTTTTGCTGAGTTTATATTTCAGTAAGATAGGATTTTTTGAATTTATAGCAATGGTTGTCAACTGTACTGCAGGGATGGAACGTAAACGTAAGTCACAAAAAAATGTAGGTTGTGGTGGCAGCTGCAGAGAGGTTTTTGGGTGTGCGAGACTTGACGTCAGCATACCACCCTGCATCCCACTGCTGGCTTGCTTCTGAAGCTAAACAGGGTTGGTTTTTTATTACTATGTTATTTTTATTTTTTTTAATTGTGAGTGTAGTGTTAGATGGTAGGATAATAGTTTATTTATTTATGTTTTCAAGCAAAGTATAAGGGAGTTGTACTCCGGTCTAGTAGGTGGCGGTAATAAAACATTTATTGGCTGCCACCCGCCGTTAAACCTCATCGAGGAAGAAAAAGAAGTTGACGTCTGATTTGTACTTCTGTGTTCTAAGTGAAAGTAAGCAACATCGAGGCCACGACACCGAACTTACTGTAAGTTATATGCATTTAAATGTATTTCAATTATCTGGACAGAAATACGTGTGTGAGGAAGAATACAAATAGCTAGGTAGCTAACTGGGATCGAAAGTCACACCATGACTCTTGACAGCACGCAAACACTGTCTCTGTTGTGTGCTGTCTGTGGTCAGTTAGCGATCTATTTCGTTGCATAATTCATGTTTTTATAGACACCAAAACACAGTGAAATGACATCGGTGTTCAATGTATTTGTCAATAGATTGCCTAATATTCTGTGAGCTCCTGTGTTATGGTAACAGGCCCCCTAAATATAACCCATTGGTTTCATTTTGACATAAAGAGTTGAGATCGAAGCTCAGTGAAGGGAAATCAAAGCTGTGTAAAGGAAATAACAGTAACCATGGCTCCAACATTGGTAAGTAAAGTCCAGTCCTTTTCTTGTCCTCTGTCTCTATGTAGTCTTACCTGTTTGTTTAAAACATATTTACATTGTGTTTGTACCTTTTGTTGTCCTCTGTTTCTATGTAGTCTTTCTTACCTGTTTGTTTAGAACATATTTACATTGTGTTTGTACCTTTTCTTGTCCTCTGTCTCTATGTAGTCTTACCTGTTTGTTTAGAACATATTTACATTGTGTTTGTACTATGCATGAGTCATGACTGAATAACTTTTTATAGTTCCCTGATCTGAGAACTTTCCCTTTCAGAACTGCATACTTGGCACTTTAACAAGATTGTGTCTAGCAACATTGTGCCAATACACAGATTGCTAAATCATTATTAATGGTTTCATCATTTTATTTTATTTTTCACAGAATGATGAGAAGCCAGAGCCAGGGGATCTGATAGAGATATTCAGAGGGAAGTACCAGCACTGGGCTTTGTACGTTGGTGACAACTTTGTTGTTCACCTGGCCCCACCCTGTGAGTAATACTCTTGATATAGTGTACTCAACAATGTATATACTGTAGCTATAGAGTACATTCAACTCAACTTTGACACTGATGATGTCTTGTCTGTGCACCCCCTCCCTTGAACCTTTCCCTCACCCTCACCCATGTCTCTTTGCTCCCCAGCCGAGGGACCTGGGGCCAGGGCCAACAGCATGATGTCTGTGCTCAGTGACAAGGCTAAGGTGAAGAAGGAAGATATCTGGGACGTGGTGGGGCATGATCAGTGGTGCATAAACAACCAGCTGGATGAGAAGTACCAGGTCAGTAGCAGTAAGTACAGTAAGGCTGTGTCCCAAATGGCACCCCATTGGCCTCTGGTCAAACGTAATGAACTATGTAGAGAATAAGGTGCCATGTGGGACACAGCCTGTGTGATCCTGTGTGGCTCAGTTGATAGAGCATGGTGCTTGCAATGCCAGGATAGTGTTTTCCATTCCCACTGGGGCCACCCTTATAAAAATGTATGCATGCAAGTTCGCTTATGGATAAAAGCATCTGCTAAATGGCATGTAGTATTATTATATTATCATTATAGGTCAGACCCATACATGAGATACTGACGGAAGCCCAGGCCTATGTGAACCAGGAGATGCCCTACTCTGTCTTCAGGTGGAACTGTGAGCACTTTGTCACAGATCTGAGATATGGGAAGGCTGAGTCTCGACAGGTAGGTACAGTGGACTGGTGCTCAACGCTAGTTGTACTGTGCTCAGCGTAGTATTTTTGTGAGTCGTAATAACATTCTCAACTTGGTCAAGACACACGTGAGTGTAGAGTAACTGGTGTACTTGTTGTTATACATTCAAAGCATCTATGCTGTGATACTGTTTCTGAATCAGTCAGTCATTCATTCAATTCATTCAAATTAATGTTAGTCTTTTTTTGCCCAGGTTCGTCAGGTTGTGAAAACTGTGGGAATAGTGGCCACACTGATGGGTATCGGAATCTTTGTCTTTGCATTTGTCGTGGACATCTTTAGAGGTGGAAGAAGAAGAAGAAGAAGAAGAAGAAGAAGAATATAAGTGACCAACTGTATAATAGCTTCCTGAGCAGCCAGTCACCAATAAGCCGAATAGATTATTTTTATAACTACAGTACTGCCATCGTCACTTGTATAATTCTGGGGCTTTCAGAAGGAAGGGTTGAGTATTTCCATAATATTTTTATTTTTTACAGTTAAACAGATATGAATTGAAAGCACAAAAGGAGGAAAAGTGCCTGGTTATAATTCCAAGGTATACAGCCTTGGAGGGGCCATAACCTTGCAGGCTGCTAGACTAAACTAGCTGTTTAAAAAATGTTGACAGTTACTTATAAGCTATGAAGTTTCCCTACTAAAGTTTTAACATATTTATGTAGACTCTCTTTATAATGGAATAACATTGTATTCCACTGTAGTTTTAATGTTTCTATCATGAAGCAAATTGTCTAAAGGACCCAGTGCTTTCGAGTGGCACAGCATCTCAGTGCTAGAGACATCACTACAAACCCTGGTTCGATTCCAGGCTGTATCATAACCGGCGCACAATTGGCCCAGCGTCGTTAGGGTTTGGCTAAATAATAATTTGTTCTTAACTGACTTGCCTAGTTAAATAACAAAATAAAAGGACCCACAGAACTACTCCTGGTTAGGGTTGAAGTGGATACATCTAATGCTGCTTGTATCGCTTCGTAATGACTGACAGCATTATGAACAGGTGCATCAAAGCAGTGACCAAGAGACTGAAAAACAGCTTCTATCTCAAGTCCATCAGACTGTTAAATAGCCATCAGTAGCACCTTAGAAGCTGCTGCCCTATAAATGGTTTAATTTGGAAGTTTACATACACCTTAGCCAAATACATTTCCACAATTCCTGACATTTAATCCAAGTAAAAATTCCCTGTCTTAGGTCGGTTAGGATCACCACTATATTTTAAGAACACGAAATGTCAGAATAATAGTAGATAGATTTATTTCAGCTTTTATTTCTTTCATCACATTCCCAGTGGGCCAGAAGTTTACATACACTCTTTCTGAGGTCTTGGCTGATTTATTTTGATTGTCCCATAATGTTAAGCAAAGAGGCACTGAGTTTGAAGGTAGGCCTTGAAATACATCCACAGGTACACCTCCAATTGACTCAAAGGATGTCAATTAGCCTATCAGAAGCTTCTAAAGCCATGACATCATTCTCTGGAATTCTCCAAGCTGTTTAAAGGCACAGTCAACTTAGTGTATGTAAACTGTCCCACTGGAATTGTGATACAGTCAATTATAAGTGAAATGATCTGTCTAAACAATTGTTGGAAAAATGACTGCATGCACAAAGTAGATGTCCTAACCGACTTGCCAAAACTATAGTTTGTTAACAAGAAATTTGTGGAGTGGTTGAAAAACTAGTTTTAATGATTCCAATCTCAGTGTAGGTAAACTTCCGACTTCAACTGTACATAGACTTGAAATCGCTGTCCACTTTAATAATGGAACACTGGTCACTTTAATAATGTTACATATTTTGCATTATTCATCTCATATGTGTGTACTGTATTCTATTTTATTACACTGTATCTTAGTATATTCCTCTCTGACATTGCTCGTCAAATATTTATATATTCTTAATTCCATTCCTTTACTTCGGATTTGTGTCCATTGTGAGTATTGTTGTTAGATGTTACTGCACTGTTGCAGCTGGAAACACAAGCATTTTGCTACACCCGCAATAACATCTGCTAAACATGAGTATGTGACCAATAAAATTTGATTTGAACAAATTCTTACTTTATTTAAATGTTTGATTGAAAATATTTGAAATCATAACTGGTGTTTCATCTTTAAAAAATAGTTTGAAGAGTTTGTTTATTAAATATTGATTAACTGAATCTTATTAGCATTTTATCTTAGATTTAGTCTTGGCATCCTCTTTGATTTATATTTGTAAATGTCTACATAACTTATACTTGTCTTAGTAAACAAAATAAACACCTCTGTTGGCCCACTGCAAGTCCCAGAAGGAACTTCTGAATATCTTTGTAAAACACTGCACACGCTTTCACATAAAACACAGACTGTGTATTTTATTGTCATGGTTTATTTAGGAATTGTTCACATGGTACACAAGAATCCACCTTTATAAAACATTGCATCTGATTTTACTGTCTTCTTCCATATGAACGTCCCTCCCTACCCATCCACAACATATTTAAAAATCACAGCACAGCTCATCTGACCACATAACACCAGTAAATAGTGCTGCCATCCAACAAAGGCACAAACAGAACCTTCCCTTTCCCTTGACCCAGCCAACTCTAACAAGATAGTTGATGGACAGAATTATTTTGCACTTTATGATTTGATATTAAATAACTCAGTGACTCCATAAATATGAGGAATCTACAATTTGACTTGAGCCCGTTTGAATCTGTTTATAATTGTATAATAATCCTAACAGTAGTAATTATCGTGTTCTGGGTCAGTTGGAATGATTGATGTGCATTGTGTTTGGGGACAGGTAAAGTACAAAGTCTGAGTACCAGAATGATTCCATGAGGGTTGAATAGGAGCCATGTGTCTGGGGTTAAGGCTGATGGATCCTAATAAATGTTCTAGAGCACTGTCTCATATCCTTACAGTTTTATATCATTATATACTCTTAATATATAGATCTTTTATATTCTTAGAGAATGACGGTAGTGTTAAGTTTCAGCTCTTTGTGTATGATAAGTGTAATTATCTAGTGGACTGCAGTCGACTGTAGGAATGTGTACTCCCAATAACTAAGGCACGGAGGAGCAAGAAGGTTCCGAACACCAAGAGGAGGAACAGACTCAGTTCCTGTCCAGAAACAGAGACTGATTATTTATCTTAGAAATACAAGGTGACGCCGCCTAGTCGGAAGGTATAAATATACAGGATGTCCTTGTGTGACCTCTAGGTGTGCTGTACAGCTGCAACACCCACTGTGGTGAATAAATCTAGCTTGAGTTTTTCTCAGAGTATGTCTGGATTATTGCACCAGAAATTACAACCTAACAACATTGATATCATTTATTTATAAAAACATGTTCAGATTTTTTTTGTCACAGTCCTTTTCAGACAAATACACTTCTTTACAACGTAAATATGTGATGTAATGTTTAAACCCCAGAATAGTCTGGATGAGTCCTGTCTCTTATCCCTTTCTCAAACAATAAGCAGCTTGCACCGTCGTCCAGTTCACAGTTTCTCTTGTTCCTTTGATTATGGAATGTTGATCCTGCCATACAGTCCTCTCTGTGGGAGTCAGGGAAAAGTTATCACAGCACACGGTCTGCTTTGCTTCCCGTCTTCCGCCAGCCCTCCTTTTTTCCCCCAGTCAGTCCAGTTTCCGAGCGCCCAGTTTGAGAGGACCCTTAGCTGCCTTGCGTTCTGCCCGTTTGGCCTCCAGTTCTTTCCTCCTCTCCTCACGCTTCTTCTTGGCCAGCTCTGTCTTGCTTAGGCCTGCTTAGGAAATAGAGAGAGACATCAGTTATCGTCTGTCTTGAGGCTTCATAACATGAATAGCATCTTGTTAAATGACTCCCTGGTTTCAGATCATTGAGATAAATAATGGAGTAGAGATGTTAGAGCAGGTTGAGACTCACCTGGACTTCCGCCCACAGACTCCCAGCTCTCCTCGGCTCCCCAGTCTCCAGCAGGCTCTGCACTCCAGCCATCACCAACCTAGCATGAACCAGAAAACACATGCAAAATGCACATGCATTAAAACACACACGTGCCGTCCTTCCATTTCCACATCAAAACCATTCCCCACTTAGCATCAAAACCAAACTTTTACATTTTGACAAACCTGCTTGTCAGTTCTTCAAAACAAAAAGCCTACTCCTGTCAAAGTATTATATATATATATATATATATATATATATATATAAAGCCCCCCTCCTCTCCTCACCATAGCAGTGGGGGTGGGCGTTGCTCTCTGAGACACATTGGCGAGGAAGTCAGTCTGTGTGTCTCCCTTAATGTCCCAGTCATACTCGCTGGCTAACCGAACCCCCTCCGGCAAAGCAGCACTCTTAGTGGCTGGCGCAGTCCTACCCTCCTCCTCCCAGTCATTGCCCCACCCATCCTCTCCCGGTGAACTCTGACCCTGGATGTCAGCCTCCTTTTCATTGGACCAGCTGTTGTCGGCATCCCAACCCGAGCTGCTCCAATCAGAGCTCTGCTTTTTTACTGCCTCAGAGGAGGCTAGAGACACCTAGATGGAGACGGAGACAGCAATGAATGGAGTTTCAGCACTATAACGGTCATGGACCACTGTTCAGTAGGTTGGAACTTGTAGCACTTAGCAGAGGAATATGTAAAAACATTCCTGTCATTTTGCAGACACAGCCAGAGAGAATACAGTTTGTGCAATCATCTTAAGATAGCTAGGTGAGACAACCACACATCACAGTAAGTACATTTTTCCTCAAAAAGTGTGAGTGGTAGTTACTTTACAGTGCCATTATCTTTTACTTTTTTTCCAAACACTCTGCCTCCCTGAATAACCCTTAGGTCTAAATAAAACCAGATACGTACTCCTCTGACACTGGCCTTCTTTTTGACTGATGACATTCCTGACCAATCAGAGGAGTTCCAGTCATCTGGGTCAGCTGCCTGTACCTTCTCTGCGTCCTGGGGGGGGGGAGAAAGAGAGACTTTAACTTAATTGATCAAACAGAACACCATTTCAATGTTTACCATGTTCAGTGACAGTTGACGTCCCTCGGTCCCAGCTGTCAAATCCCACCCCAAATCCCATTCATGTCAATTACAGTTGAAGTCAGAAGTTTAAATAAACCTTATCTAAGTACATTTAAACTCAGTTTTTCACAATTCCTGACATTTAATCCAAGTAAAAATTCCCTGTCTTAGGTCAGTTAGGATCACCACTTTATTGTAAGAATGTGAAATGTCAGAATAAAAGTAGAGAAAATTAATGATTTCTTTCAGATTTGATTTCTTTCGTCACATTCCCAGCAGGTCAGACGTTTACATACTCTCAATTAGTCGTTGGTAGCATTGCCTTTAAATTGTTTAACTTGGGTCAAACGTTTCAGGTAGCCTTCCACAAGCTTCCCACAATATGTTGGGTGAATTTTGGCCCATTCCTGCTGACAGAGCTGGTGTAACTGAGTCCGATTTGTAAAGTATGCTTGGGGTCATTGTCCATTTGGAAGACCCGTTTGCAACCAAGCTTTAACTTCCTGACTGATGTCTTGAGATGTTGCTTCAATATATCTAGATAATTTCCATCCTCATGATGCTATCTATTTTGTGAAGTGCACCAGACCCTCCTGCAGCAAAGCACCACCACAACATGATGCTGCCAACCCCGTGCTTCACGGGCTGGGATGGTGTTCCTCGGCTTGCAAGCCTCCCCTTTTTCCTCCAAACAAAACGATGGTCATTATGACCAAACAGTTCTATTTTTATTTCATCAGACCAGAGGACATTTCACCAAATAGCATGATCTTTGTCCCCATGTGCAGTTGCAAACCATAGTCTGGCTTTTTTTAATGACGGTTTTGGAGCAGTGGCTTCTTCCTTGCCGAGCGGCCTTTCAGGTTATGTAGATATAGGACTCGTTTTACTGTGAATATAGATACTTTTGTACCCGTTTCCTCCAGCATTTTCACAAGGTTCTTTGCTGTTGTTCTGTGATTGATTCTCACTTTTCGCACCAAAGTACATTAATCTCTAGGAGACAGAATGTGTCTCCTTCCTTTCCTGAGTGGTATGACAGCTGTATGGTTCCATGGTGTTTATAATTGTGTACTATTGTTTGTATAGATGAATGTGGTACCTTCAGGCATTTGGAAATTGCTCCCAAGGATGAAACATACTTGTGGAGGTCTACAATTTTTTTTCTGAATTCTTGGCTGATTTCTTTTGATTTTCCCATAATGTCAAGCAAAGAGGCGTTTGAAGGTAGGCCTTGAAATATATCCACAGGTACACCTTCAATTGACTCAAATTATGTCAATTAGCCTATCAGAAGCTTCAAAAGCCATGACATTTTCTGGAATTTTCCAAGCTGTTTAAAGCCACAGTTAACAAACAAGTTTTAATGACTCCAACCCAAGTGTATGTAAACTTCCGACTTCAACTGTACCTCTAAACTTCCCCAGTCCTCGTCATCCCAATGGTCTCCAATTGGCTCCTCGTCCTTCTCTGTCACCTTAGGGGAGTCTGATTGGATAGCAAGGCCAGAAGCAAAGGGTAGAGTCATGGAGGCCGGTGGTGGTTTAACTTCAGAGCCTGGAGGAAGGGGAGATGGAGGGATGAAAAGAACGGTGAGGTGAAAGGTGAATTTGTTGTGGACTGATGGGTACAGCTTTGCCAGTTCATCCTATGTTTATGTGGGGGATGCCACCCTAATCTACACAATGACCTAAATAGAAACATATATAAGATCTGAGTGAATAAGAGGTATCATGTTCATAACTCAGTTCCTTACCCACGGGTACCCCATCTGTCACAGGGTTCCCTGTGCGAGGAGAGGCAGTACAAGCAGCAACAGGTGTGTTGTTGGCCGGGCCGCCCACCTCTGCCCCCGGGCCGGTTCGGATGAGCTTGGAAGTCAGAGAGGACACCCCAGTCACTGCCCAGCCTGCCCAACTGGCTGCTGCCCCCGCCGGCTGGGCTGATGACATCACATCCTTTTCTAGGGTGAATGGGAGATAAATAAGACACTCAAAGGCTGTACTCAGATTCCTAACGAGCATAGCGCAATGACTGGAAGTCTTCAGGTACAGCTAGCGCTAGTTACATGAGTGAATGCTATCTAACTTCCTTCATACTGACTATCCTACCATTCTGACTATCCTACCAATCCTTGACTTCGGCGATGTCATTTACAAAATAGCCTCCAACACTCTACTCAGCAAATTGGATGCAGCCCATCACAGTGCCATCCGTTTTGTCACCAAAGCCCCATATACCACCCACCACTGCGACCTGTATGCTCTCGTTGGTTGGCCCTAGCTTAATATTTGTCGCCAAACCCACTGGCTCCAGGTCATCTATAAGTCTTTGCTTGGTAAATCCCTGCCTTGCCTTAGCTCACTGGTCACCATAGCAGCACCCACTCATAGCACTCACTCCAGCAGGTATATTTCACTGGTCACCCCCAAAGCCAATTCCTCCTTCGGCCGCCTCTCCTTCCAGTTCTCTGTTGCCAATGACTGGAACGACTGCAAAAATCACTGAAGCTGTAGACTCATATCTCCCTCACTAGCTTTAAAAAACAGCTGTCAGAGCAGCTCACAGATCACTGTACATAGCCTATCTGTAAAAAGCCCATCCAACTACCGCATCCTCATACTGTTATTTATTTTGCTCCTTTGCACCCGTGTCTCTACTTGCACATTCATCTTCTGCACATCTATCACTCCAGTGTTTAATTGCTATATTGTAATTATTTCGCCACTATGGCCTATTTTTGCCTTTACTTCCCTTATCCTATCTCATTTACACACACTGTATATAGACTTCTCCCATTGTATTATTGACTGCATGTTTGTTTATTCCATGTGTAACTCTGTGTTGTTGTTTGTGTCGCACTGCTTTGCTTTATCTTGGCCAGGTCACAGTTGTAAATGAGAACTTGTTCTCAACTGGTCTACCTGGGTAAATACAGATTAAATAAAATAAAAATAAAATACTGAACACAAAAAAAAATGACAAAAAATGCAGATGCAGATATGCAGATAAAGGACTTCATTGCCAAAGTCCTGCATTATCCCTTTAATGTGAGAACAGTGCTTGTTTACAGACCTATTTCAGCCAGCTTGTTTGGATCTTCAGAAACAGTCTCCAGCTTTGTCAGGAAACTCTTGATGGCTTTGAACGCCTGAGGGAGGAAGGACAGATTTTCATGCAAATATTCTAAAATATGCATAAATAAAATATGCAGATTTTCCCACTAGAGATGTGTTTCCATCAAATTAACTTGTTGTGGATAAAAGTGTGTGTGTGATGATGTAGTGCACATAAAAATGACCATGTACCGAATAAAAAATACAAGTTAAATGGGTTTCCATCGCATTTTCAACTCTACTGATGGTTTTGTCACCTGAAATGTTGCGTTATATAGTGAATGTCCCCACTCTGGTATTGGCATGTGCGCTAACGAACAGCTGGCAGATCCAGTGTGGGTATATAGCCTACATGATGAGTCTTATCGACTACAGAACAAGATTATTTTTAATTGTCAAACAGCAGCCAAGCATAGAGGATCATGTCACAACCCTCAATATTTATCAGAAAGAAGCATCAAGCTCATCACCGTGCACTTTCACCACCCTGTGAAGTTCATCAGAACGTATTTCATCTGCAACCTAATAAACTTCATGCTTTCCCGAGTCGTAGTGGGAGGAGCATTCAACATGTCATCGCATGACTCCAAGTTTACTTCGATATGATGGTTATTATATCAATATTTGCACATAAAAGTGCATCCACGGACATCTAGCATAATTACATCTTACAGACAAAAACATCCCACCGTATCGAGTATATATTTCTGTGTCGACATTTGGAAAGTTCATTGCCAAATTTGCTGTTTCCATCAGGCCTGTCGTAACCTTTTCTTTTATACGACATACTTTACTCGTGTAAAACGGTTGGATGGAAACCTGATAACAGATGGAATGTTGCAATGAGAGTGTAGGGAAAAATAGATTGTCACACACAATTGCAGATGGAATGTTGCAGGGTGAAATCACAGAGTTTCTAAATCCAGAGGTGCAATATTGTGAGACTTCCGGGAACGCTTGTGATCAAGATCAGGCCGTGGTTTGGGGTTTGAGAAGTCAATTTTGTTCATTTTCTCAAAATCTAAAAAGGCACAACTTTAACTTCGTGAGTGACACGTTTTTATTTTCGTCAAAAACAACAATACCAAAGGAGTGCTTTTGATTTGACGACCTGTACAGGAGCAACTCGGTGCAAGACAACTGCAAGAGCTGATGATGCGTTTCTACGTATGAGCTTAGCTAGTCATCATTGTCGTGACATCGCCTACAAGTGTGATCAGGATTTCTATTGGAGAAGCAGCTTTGGCCTGTGTTTTTGTGAAATATTTCTAAACAGAATGTTAAATGTCCCAGTCCTGTGGTTCAATGTGTGAGGGGTGTAAGGTGTTTGTAGTGCTTCTCACCTGATCTCTAACGTTCTTGTCAGGGTCAACAGTGAGGGTACAGAGCGTTGGCAGTACTCGTGCTGCGCTCTCCGTCACACTGTAGTAGTTGTGCGTTGCTGCGAAGCCCAGAACCCCGGCCGCCCGAGAAGCGGGAAACGGGTCCTTAGTGGCCCGAGAGAACGCAGAGATCAACACTCGCTGCCGCGTCTGTGGAGGGAGGGAGAGAAGAAATGGTCAGGCGGAGGGAGGGAGAGAAGAAATGGTCAGGCAGAGGGAGAGAGAGAAGAAATGGTCAGGCGGAGGGAGGGAGAGAAGAAATGGTCAGGCAGAGGGAGGGAGAGAAGAAATGGTCAGGCAGAGGGAGAGAGAGAAGAAATGGTCAGGCAGAGGGAGAGAGAGAAGAAATGGTCAGGCAGAGGGAGGGGGAGAAGAAATGGTCAGGCAGAGGGAGAGAGAGAAAAAATGGTCAGGCAGAGGGAGGGAGAGAAGAAATGGGCAGGCAGAGGGAGAGAAAAGGGGAGATGGGTAAAGAGAGAAAGTGAGTTACCCCAGCGTTGAGGTAGGGGGCGATCTTTCCCAGGCACACGGTGGTGTTGCAGCGGATTGGTCCCTGTTCGTCTCTCGCCTGCAGTCGTGCAAAGTGCCTCATCAGCTCCTGATTCACATTACTCTCATTCAGCTTGGGGGCCAGCAGCAGCATGGACTGGGAGACGAAAAGAAAGACAGAGGCATAAAAAACAAACAAGAACAGAGCGTTGGGAACACCATTAACCACAGGGAAGGAACCCTGTCAGTTCTACTTGAATGAAGAAGTGAGTGAAGCCATCAGGTCGTGTGAGTATGTTAATCACAGTCTGACAGACTGGGTGAGCCAGTTATACCTTGACAGTCTGTTCTCTGATGGCTGGGTTTGTGTCTGTGAAACCGTGAACAACATGAGGGAAGATCTGCGAGTTCACCGCTGCATCGTTTAGATACTGAACAAACTGCTCCATCTGAAGGAAAGAGAGATGAGGACGGGATTGGAAAGAGGAATAAAACAAGAGATCTGCAGCAAACACTCATTCTGGTGTAATGGCAGTCTCTGTACTCTGACGTGTGGTACTCTGTACCTGTTGAAGCAGTCGTATCCTCATGGCCCGGTCTGTAGAGGAGAACATCTTTACAATGACAGGAATGATCTTCTGCTGGTACTCCTCCGCAGACAGGAACTTACCCACCTGACAGACACAGAAAGAACAGGGAGAGATGGAAGAAGGAACCTTCTGCTAAACACCAGTCTGAAAGTCAACAGTGAAGAGGCGATTCCGGGAGGCTGGCCTTCTAGGCAGATTTCCTCTGTCCAGTGTTTGTGTTCTTCTGCCCATCTTAATCTTTTTATTGGCCAGTCTGAGATATGACTCCGGGCCAGCATCCCGGAGTCGCCTCTTCAGAGATTGGTGTTTTGCGTGTACTATTTAATGAAGCTGCCAGTTGAGGACTTGTGAGGCGTCCGTTTCTCAAACTAGACACTAATGTGCTTGTCCTCTTGCTCAGTTGTGCACCGGGGCCTCCAACTCCTCTTTCTATACTAGTTAGTGCCAGTTTGCGCTGTCCTATGAAGGGAGTAGAACGCGAATAGACTGACAAGTTTCAGAAGAAAGTTCTTTGTTTCTGGCCATTTTCAGACAGTAATCGAACCCACAAATGCTGATTCTCCAGATACTCAACTAGTCTAAAGAAGGGCAGTTTTATTGGTTTTATTACAGTTTTCAGCTGTGCTAACATAATTGCAAAAGGGTTTTCTAATGATCAATTAGCCTTTTAAAATGCTAAACGTGGATTAGCTAACACAACATGCCATTGGAACACAGGAGTGATGGTTGCTGATAATGGGCCTCTGTACACATATGTAGGTAGATATTCCATTAAAAACCAATAGTTTCCAGCTACAATAGTCATTACAACATTAAAATGTCTACACTGTATTTCTGATCAATTTTATGTTATTTTAATTGCACAAAAAAATTGCTTTTCTTTCAAAAACAAGGACATTTCGAAGTGACCTCAAACTTTTCTACGGTAGTGTGTGTGTATACAGTTGGAGTCGGAAGTTTACATAAACGAGTTTTAAAGACTCCAAACTAAGTGTTTCAACCACGCCACAGATTTCTTGTTAACAAACTATAGTTTTGGCATGTCAGTTAGGACATCTACTTTGTACATGACATCAGTAATTTTTTGTTTACAGACAGATTATTTCCCTGTATCACAATTCCAGTGGGTCAGAAGTTTACATACACTAAGTTGACTGTGCCTTTAAACAGATTGGAAAATTACAGAAAATTATGTCATGGCTTTAGAAGCTTCTGATAGGTTAATTGACATCTTTTGAGTCAATTGGAGGTGTATCTGTGGATGTATTTCAGGGCCTACCTTCAAACGTACCTCCAAACACCTGAAGGTACCACGTTCATCTGTACAAACAATAGAATTCAAGTATAGTCACCATTGGACCACTCAGCCGTCATACCGCTCAGGAAGGAGATGCGTTCTGTCTCCTAGAGATGATCGTACTTTGGTGCAAAAAGTGCAAATCAATCCCAGAACAACAGCAGAGGACCAGGTGAAGATGCTGGAGGAAACAGGTACAAAAGTATCTATATCCACAGTAAAACGAGTCTTTAGACATAACCTGAAAGGCCACTCAGCAAGGAAGAAGCCACTGCTCCAAAACCTCCATATAAAAGCCAGACTACGGTTTGCAACTGCACATGGGGACAAATAACGTACTTTTTGTAGAAATGTCCTCTGGTCTGATGAAACAAAAATAGAACTGTTTGGCCATAATGACCATTGTTATGTTTGGAGGAAAAAAGGGGGAGGCTTACAAGCCGAAGAACACCATTCCAACCGTAAAGCACTGGGGTGGCAACATCATGCTGTGGGGGTGTTTTGCTGCAGGAGGGACTGGTGCACTTCACAAAATAGATAAGAGTCATGAGGATGGAAAATAATGTGGATATATTGAAGCAACATCTTAAGACATCAGTCGGGAAGTTAAAGCTTGGTCGCAAATTAGTCTTCCAAATGGACAATGACCATCATACTTCCAAAGTTGTGGCAAAATGGCTTAAGGACAACAAAGTCAAGGTATTAGAGTGGCCATCAGAAAGCCCTGACCTCAATACCATAGAAAAGTTTTGGGCAGAACTGAAAAAGCGTGTGCGAGCAAAGGAGGCCTACAAACCTGACTCAGTTACACCAGCTCTGTCAGGAGGAATGAGCCAAAATTCACCCAACTTATTGTGGGAAATTGTTTGACCTAAGTTAAACAATTTAAAGGCAATGCTACCAAATACTAATTGAGTGTATGTACACTTCAGACCCACTGGGAATGTGATGAAAGAAATCAAATCTGAAATAAATCATTCTCTACTATTATTCTGACATTTCACATTATTAAAATAAAGTGGTGATCCTAACTGACCTAAGACAGGGAATTTTTACTTGGATTAAATGTCAGGAATTGTGAAACTGAGTTTAAATGTATTTGGCTAAGTTGTATGTAAACTTCCGACTTCAACTGTGTGTGTGTGTGTGTGTGTGTGTGTGTGTGTATGTATGTATATATGTATATATATACACAGTCTTCTTCAGACATATTATATATTCTATCCATCATGTCTATACATCCCATCATGTGAACAAACATATTCATGCAACATGTAAAGTGTTGGTCCCATGTTTCATGAGCTGAAATAAAAGATCCCAGAATCTTTCTATACGCACAAAAAGCTTATTTCTCTCAAATTTGGTGCACAAATTTGTTTACATCTCTGTTAGAGAACATTTATCCCAAGAAACTCCTACCAAACAGGTGTGGCATTTCCACAAAGCTGATTAAGCAGCATGAACATTAAAGTTACACCTTGTGCTGGAGACAATAAAAGGCTACTCTAAAATGTGCAGTTTTGTCATACAACACAATGCCACAGATGTCTAAAGTTGAGGGAGAATACAATTGGCATGCTGACTGCAGCTATGTCCACCAGAGCTGTTGCCAGAGATTGAATGTTAATTTCTCTTCCATAAGACAACTCTGTCGTTTTAGAGAATTTAACAGTATGTCCAACTGGCCTCACAACCACGTGTAACCACACCAGCCCAGGACCTCCACATTCCATTTCTTCACCTGCGGGATCTACGGAGACCTGGACAGCTGATGAAACTGAGGAGTATTTCTGTCTGTAATAACGCCAATTCTGATTGGCTGGGTCTGGCTCCCCAGTGGGTGGGCCTATGCCCTCCGAGGCCCAACCATGGCTGCACCCCTGCCCAGGCATGTGAAATCCATAGTTTAGGGCCTAATGAATTCATTTCAATTGACTGACTTCCTTATATGAACTGTAACTCAGTAAAATTATGGAAATTGTTGCATGTTTCATTTATATTTTTTAAGCTGATCATGAGAATGCCAAGAGTGTGCAAAGCTGTCATCAAGGTAGAGAGTGGCTACTTTGAAGAATCTAAAATACACTGCTCAAAAAAATAAAGGGAACACTAAAATAACACATCCTAGATCTGAATGAAATATTCTTATTAAATACTTTTTTCTTTACATAGTTGAATGTGCTGACAAAAATCACACAAAAACTATCAATGGAAATCAAATGTATCAACCCATGGAGGTCTGGATTTAGAGTCACACTCACACTGAAAAACCACACTACAGGCTGATCCAACTTTGATGTAATGTCCTTAAAACAAGTCCAAATGAGGCTCAGTAGTGTGTGGCCTCCACGTGCCTGTATGACCTCCCTACAACGCCTGGGCATGCTCCTGATAAGGTGGCGGATGGTCTCCTGAGGGATCTCCTCCCAGACCTGCACTAAAGCATCCACCAACTCCTGGACAGTCTGTGGTGCAACGTGGCATTGGTGGATGGAGAGAGACATTATGTCCCAGATGTGCTTAATTGGATTCAGGTCTGGGGAACGGGCGGGCCAGTCCATAGCATCAATGCCTTCCTCTTGCAGGAACTGCTGACACACTCCAGCCACATGAGGTCTAGCATTGTCTTGCATTAGGAGGAACCCAAGGCCAACCGCACCAGCATATGTCTCACAAGGGGTCTGAGGATCTCATCTCGGTACCTAATGGCAGTCAGGCTACCTCTGGCGGGCACATGGAGGGCTGTGCAGCCCCCCAAAGAAATGCCACCCCACCAAACCGGTCATGCTGGAGGATGTTGCAGGCAGCAGAACGTTCTCCACGGCGTCTCCAGACTGTCACATGTGCTCAGTGTGAACCTGCTTTCATCTGTGAAGAGCACAGGGTGCCAGTGGAGAATTTGCCAATCTTGGTGTTCTCTGGCAAATGCCAAACGTCTTGCACGGTGTTGGGCTGTAAGCACAACCCCCACCTGTGGACATCGGGCCCTCATACCACCCTCATGGAGTCTGTTTCTGACCGTTTGAGCAGAAACATGCACATTTGTGGCATGCTGGAGGTCATTTTGCAGGGCTCTGGCAGTGCTCCTCCTGCTCCTCCTTGCACAAACGCAGAGGTACTGGTCCTGCTGCTGGGTTGTTGCCCTCCTACGGCCTCCTCCACGTCTCCTGATGTACTGGCCTGTCTCCTGGTACCGCCTCCATGCTCTGACAGACACAGCAAACCTTCTTGCCACAGCTCGCATTGATGTGCCATCCTGGATGAGCTGCACTACCTGAGCCACTTGTGTGGGTTGTAGACTCCGTCTCATGCTACCACCAGAGTGAAAGCACCGCCAGCATTCAAAAGTGACCAAAACATCAGCCAGGAAGCATAGGAATTGAGAAGTGGTCTGTGGTCACCACCTGTAGAACCACAGATGTGTGAATTGTTCGATATTACTGCACTGTTGGAGCTAGGAACACAAGCATTTTGCTACACCCACAATAACATCTACTAAATATGTGTATGCGACCAATAACACTTTATTTGTAAAAAGGGCTTAATAAAATATTTTTGACTGATTGAGGAATGGTGGGAAATCATTAGTTGCCAAAAGCTTTCCCCCTGAAGAAATGGCTTTAACTCAAACCACTTCCAATGATTATGCTTTACATAGATATTACATAGTTTTCCCACTTCTGCATAAAACAGAGGAGCAATTCAATGCCAGGCCGGTGATTCCTTCTGAATCCCTCCTCGCTGCCTCCACAGCACACATACCTTAAACAGAGGTGTGAGGACGACAGCACCGGCATTGCCAAACTCAAAGGCGGTGAGTAGCTGTGGCAGCACCTTGTGCTTACAGAAGTCCTCTGGGAATGAGTCCAGGTTCTCACTCAGGTCCTGAAAAAACTGATGCTTCTCTGCTGGGTCTTTGATCTGGATCACATAGATATATGTTAGATAGACATAAGATACATAGATATTTCACACTTCACAGAATAAAACATTTTATAGAAAAGCGAACACATTTCAATGAAAGCTGTATCATCTCTATCGTGTCAAGCTTTTTCTATAGCGGAGATGGAGGTTAGGAATTGTACCTGGATCTCCTCAAGGAAAAGGTTGCTCTCCACAAAGCTGTTGCTAAGGAATCCTCCAGGAGTTCTGCAGTTCTGGAGGAAGCGAGCTGGGTTTGGCCGGGCCCTGGCGTTGGCCCCTACCAACTCACAGTAGTGTGGCACCAATGCTTTTGGGATCTGAGGGACAACATACCATAATACATTTCAAATCACTTCCAATTCATTCATGACCTTTGATATTTTGACAGGATGATATTAGAATCACTTTAGGATTTCCTTAAAATGTGTGATGCTCTGGTAAAATGTTAGAAGGTAAAGGGTGGGGGAGGAGGGTACCTTTCCGAGGGAGCGTAAGGAGGAGGTTCGGGGCAGTGGACCATTGAACACTTCCCAGATCAGACAGCCCAGCCGCCACACATCCCCAGCCCTGGAACAGAGATATTTTTTTATTTAACTAGGCAAGTCAGTTAAGAACAAATTCTTATATACAATGACAGCCTACCCAGGCCAAACCCAGACAACACTGGGCCAATTGTGAGCCGCCCTATGGGACTCGCAATCACGGCCAGATGTGATTCAGCCTGGATTCAAACCAAGGACTTGCACTGAGATGCAGTGCCTTAGACCGCTGTGCCACTCGGGAGCCCAAGATATATACTTCATACTACAAATATTAAGTATCTTCAGAATACATCAAGCATTGAACTAAAACCTTTGTATGTGAGATACCAGCAATACAATTTGCAATGAAATCAGTATTTTACACCCTCTCATTCTTAACTGATTGTCTGTCAGTCTCACCATTTCTCTCCACCGTTTGGTGACTCAGGGGGGTCGTATTTGTCCATGTCAGAGTGAACAGCTTTAGCAGAGGGTAGTGATGTGGAGGCGTCCTCGTTCTCTGGGGTCATGTGGTCCAGACCGCCAAGCTTCCATTCTCCGGCTCGGTCCACAAACACAGACCAGATACCCAGGTTGTTGTGAAGGAGGTGGCAGTCATTCACCAGGAAACTAAGGGCTTTCTACAGGGGGAGAATAGCATGTGTGAGCAATTATTTTATTTTATTTACTGTTGATATGGATTGCTATGTATTAAACATGATTTTAGGTATGGGAAGACGTAGACAAAAGTATTCCCTTGGGGGAAGTTAGTCTACAATCATCTGTTATCACGGAGTACTGATGTTTCTACCTTCGACCTGTTTAACTGCCAGTATCAACTGTCTGCCAGTGTTGAATGTTATGGTTACATTTTGGCTCCATTCTGGGCCTGGGACACACTGATAATGTATCTGTGAGACTGTGTTATTCTGTAGCAGCTGATGTTGTGACTTCCTATGAGCCTTTCGGGATGGTGTTTAGAGAACATTCAGTACTGCATGATTAACATAGAAAAGGGCCTTCTCAGAGAAGATGGAGAGTCACCTTTCCATTGAAAAAGAGATTGATAGAGAGAAAGAGAGAGACAGAGGAAGGGAGAAGGATAATGGGGTAGAGGTGGAAGAGGCTTGATAAAGGACAAGCAGAACTCAACATACAGAAACACATGAGGAAATCAGAGCACTCATCTCTCCTCCAGTCTACTGACCACAATCTGATGAAGGCCCCAGGACATCTCCAGATCCCCAGAGCCCCCCCGGTCTGACTGGGCCTTCAGGTGGGCTGCCAGGGGGGTGACCTGCTCTGTGACCAAGTACAGGCTCTTCTCTGTCTGCAAGGCACCAGAAAGAGACAACATTAATGCATTCATGACTTGGTTAAAATGTGCATTCCAGTCTTGTAAGTATTTTTCTATTATATGGTGAGTAGACCAACGACTAGCACACTAGCTACTGTTTCTCTATAGAACTGGTAGACAGGGGAACTTATTGATTCAGTCGATACTCACCACAGTCTGCATGAAAAACAATTAAAATAAAAACAGATACAAAATAATGCGACAATAGTGACAGAAAAAAAGAGTGTTGTTTGCCTTTTAAATATCAACTATATTGTGATGTTACACTATATGTATTTGGGGTGAAACACATCGACAGACACACACCTCCAATCCATCTACGTAGGCCAGGATGTTGGGGTGTCGAAGGGTCTTCATGCGTTTGAACGCTGCCTTTGCTAGCTGGGTCTGTTCCTCTGTCCCGGTTGACACCTCGTACACAAACACTGATACTGGCTCCCCACCTGTCTGAAGAGAGAGATGTCAAAATGTGATAATGTCATGTTTCATCATTGGTATGAGGAGAGATGTTATTGTGGTTTAGGAGAGATGAAGTTACAGTCTCCTTGGTGAGGCCAGAGGCCTCAACCACACTCACAGGAGAGGTGTTGTTTGTTTCTGTACCTTGCAATAAGTGTTGTTGTCATGTCAAGACACAGTTTGTCTCAGTCTAGTAGCTATTTCAGGTGAAACACAGAACGACACCTAGGCAAGTCTGCCATCTAAGGTTCTACCATGCATTCCCATGGCTTTGAACAATAAGTAAAGGAAACAATTCAACCTTTGATGACGAACGAACTAGATAATGTTAGCATCTAGTTAGTTAGCTACCAGTGTCAAAACAAGACTGACACTGTGCAAACATCATTATTAGTCATGATATCAGTGGTGGAGAGTACTTGAGTAAAAGTAACAATAATTTAATAGAAAATGACTCAAGTAAAAGTGAAAAACATCCAGTAAAATATTACTTGAGTAAAAGTCTAAAAGTATTTGGTTTTAAAATATACTTAAGTATCAAAAGTAAATGTAATTGCTAAAATATACTTAAATATCAAAAGCAAAAATAATGTCAAATTCTTTATATTAAGCAAACCAGACGTCACCATTTTCTTGTTTTTGTATTTATTTTTGGATAGTCAGGGATTCACTAATTTACAAACGAAGCGTGTTTAATGAATCCGCCAGATCAGTTGCAATAGGGATGTTCTCTTGATATGTGCGTAAATGGACCATTTTCCTGTCCTGCTAAAGTATTCAAAATGTAACGAGTACTTTTGGGTGTCAGGGAAAATGTATGGAATAAAAAGTATATTATTTTCTTTAGAAATTTAGAAGTAAACGTTAAAGTTGTAAAAAAATATAAAAACAAAAAACGACTTAAGTAACGCTAGTACTTGAAATGATTTTACACCACTCCATGAAATTAGTTGGTCGAAATACATTTCGCATGTAACTAGCTGACGTTGTTAGCTCGTTAGGTTTTACAACAGTGACTGGCTAGCCAACGTTAGTTAGTGGAGATTGACGTGGCCCTTCATAAACAAAACCTACTAGTTAGGTATCTATACTAGCCTAGCAGTAACGTTAGCTAACAGTGCTGTTTTAGTTTCTATAGGCGATAAATATCCTGACAATGTTATATATAATAGTGATAATCTTGTACGGAAATTACATACAATTTCATCCCAAAAATAACTAGCTAGCGAGACCTTGCCTTGTATCAGCTAACCGCTACGTTGCCTAGCTAACAAGACATAATTATTCTGTTAAAATATATTTCCGCCCCCACAATTTGATTTACCTTTCGTTTGCCCCGATGTAGTGTCCATATTCCGGACGTTTCTTGAGTTTCAGGTAAAATTTCATAATTAAAGTCTTTGACTGGATCCCGAGCGAAAAAGGCCCACATCTCTGATATATTCCAGCCTACATCAAATAAACAACAACTATGGCGAACCGCAGCCTTCTAGCGAGCTGGCCACCCCAGAGAAATCAGATCCTTACGTGCCACACCTTGGGAAAAACAGTGAGCGGTGACTCAGATGTTGACTTCTTTCTTCCAGAATTAATATTTCAATACCAACAAATAAAATATGTTTGTCTCCGTGGTCATGGGACCACATTGACCCTGTCGTTTTACAGCAATGAGGTCCAACTCGGTTGGAAATATGTCTCCAACCAGTAGGTTGCGTTGTTTCGACTACCAGGCAACGGTTTTTGTATGGAGGTCAGTGTCGAATTTAGTCAACCTCAAAACATGAATGGCTTATTTGCTACGTGAGGTTTATTTGATCGAATATACATTTCGTAATGGTTAAGTTGTTACGAATGTAATGATATATGTAGGACACGTGACATTCCGTCAACTATGAGAAAACACACTTTACAGTTGTCTCGGATGGATATTCATCAAATGGGCTAGTAGCATAGCATCGCTGCAACCTATTTAAAGGCGCTTGACGTCAACACAGAATATTCTAAAAAATAATTACAATATGTGTAACCGATGTGAAATGGCTAGCTGGTTAGCGGTGGTGCGCGCTAGTGGCGTTTCAATCGGTGACGTGACTTGCTGAGACCTTGAAGTAGTGGTTCCCCTTATCTGCAAGGGCCGCAATGGATAACGATGCTTCGAGCGTCCCTGGTTCGCGCCCAGGTCGGGGCGAGGGGGCAGGCGTAAAGTTTATACTGTTACATTGATGCTGTTGACCCGGATCACTGTTTGCTGCGGAAAAAGGGGGCTTAGTTTTTACTGGTTCTCCATGGAAATTGTACCCACAAACCTGACATTGCAAGCCCCATGCTCTACCAACTGAGCCAGACAGAACCGGTTTGTATATTTAGTAAAACATGAGATTCAGTAAATGAGACATGCTGAATGCAGTGCGATTGTACTTGACATGCACCATTGCCTCTGGTACCTGCTGATCAATCCTGTCAGAGCAGTTTACTGATCACTGTACACAGCCAATCTGTAAACCACACACCCAACCACCTCATGTTCCTTATCCTCTTGCACCCCACCCAGTAGCGCAACTTGCACATCTATCACCAGTATTAATGCTAAATTGTAATTGTTTAGCCTCCATGGCCTATTCATTGCCTTAGCTCCCTACATTCGCACATTATATATATATATTTCTATTATGTTGACAGTACATTTGTTTGTAACGGTCACACTGCTTTGCTTCATCTCATCGAATTGCTACGCTTTATCTTGGCCAGGTCGCAGTTGCAAATGAGAACTTGGTCAACTGACCTACCTGGTTAATTAAAAATGATAAATACACCCCCATTCCTTGGTTATGTAGGCTTATTCTACTCCGTAATGAAGATATACTTCAGGCCACAAATTGGATTTGTCAAATATGAAAGTACATCAAAACATGTCAAGTAAAATGGTAATGTACACCCAAATAAATCCAGGGAATTAAGTCAATATTGAAGACATTCTAATGAGGTATGACAGCACAATTTTGTACAGTTCATAGACTTTATTCATAAAATACAGTAAATTACACTAATTTCTTCAACTGCAAGTCATGTCTCAACCAATGACTGAACAAAATAAATTCCAGTAGAAACCAGTTTTGACATTTATGGGTTGGAAACAAGCCTAAGTAGAAACATTTTTGGAACAGTTCATATTTGGTTCCAATTGAGAATTTTATTGACGGAGACAGTTTCCACAAGGGGCACATACTAAACAGCCTCAATTACTATGGCAACTCATTATTTTAAGAGGTAATACTTGAACGATAAAAATAAAAAATTCACAATATGACCGTAGAACATACTTTATTTAACTACCTAGGTTCCCCTTTTCACTGGCTTACCCAACTAAGCAGCAGGTTGAGAAAAGCAAAGACACCGCAGGGAATTGAACCCCATCCTGAGGACTATCAGGAGTGCCACCACCGGAGTCTTTTGCTTTTTTTGCAAAAGGACAAAAAGCAAAACCTGGAAGAACAAAAACCAGAGGGTTTGTTCCCCCAGGAAAAGAAAAACCCTTGCACCTGCTGCTCTACACGAACCCGAAGAGTTTAGCATTGTCGCAAGCCTGAAACTAGAGGAAAAGACAACTGGTTTCCCCATCCCCAGCAAACCCATAGACACTTAATGCCATTAGAGCAATTCCACATTTTATCCATGATACCAGTAAGACAAAGTCACAACGTAGGTGTAAAGTCACAACGTAGGTGTAGATCTTATCACTGACATTGGTCCAGATTCAGAGGTCAGTAAAACTCACAAGGATTGGGCTGTTAGATTTGAAGCTGTAAAGACAAAAGAGGAACAATTAACCCCCCCCATCCCTGAAATTGAAAATATTTTAAGCTGTCATTTACTTTGACTGATAGAAACAGTACAAACCACAACCAACCGGTTTCTCTACACTGTTGCTCTCAACTTCCTAGAACTGGATCAAACCAAGACACTTCCCGTGACTCCCTGCAGCTGCAAGCACCCAGTAATGGCAAGTTCACTCAAGAGGCATCTGAAAGGAAGGAAGAAAGTGTTGCACCCACCCACCCAACATCAACTGGAATGTGCCTATTTTACACATTAACTATATGAAAGTTATGTTGTGCATTTTGAAGTTCAAAATGTTATGCAGAGCTGATAAGCATGCAGTGAAAAGGTTGTGTTAAAACATAGCCATGATGTGTTCAAAATCAAAAGGGAACCAAAACGACTTAACTTAGTAACCAAGAAACTGAAGTGATGCTCAATTTTCAGCAAGACAAGCTTTTGGCTCTTGATCTGAAAGTGACTGGGTTCTCAGTGTTCCATCACGCAGTTAGAGGCATAACAGATGCCAGCCAATTCATGACTATTTTACATAGGATGAGAAATTGTCACCTGAGAAACCAAAAGGGAGAAAGGAAAGGAGCACAGAGGGAGAGGAGTCTGAAGACCGTTGAGTGTGGGGGTGGGGTTTGACTAAGCTCAAGCGCGGAGGGGGTAGATGGTAGGTACGTCATTCAGGGGACACATTCATTTGCCGAGTTTCCTGCGACGGCGTTACATTCAGATGGAGGCGCAGTCAGCGGACAGTGAGACAAGATAATGATCTGAAACAAAGAGGTTTCTACACAAACCACCACAGTACTCACATAACATACATGACGTTTTACTCAACTTACTTTAAAGATGCAAAGCAGTAGGGCTCGGAGCCTAAGAAAAGGGCATATGCCAGTGAAAGCATGGCTTGATGATGGTTATTAACGATAGAAAGCCAGTTCAAGATGTACATTGAACCAAACTAAAACATGGCATGGGTCTGGAGTTCGATTTGAAATGAAGACTGAAAAGGTACACCAACACCTTACTACGTGCGCCAGGTCAGAAGACTTCATTCATGCTTCACCAAGACGCACTCAGATTTCTGTTGAGAAAAAGTGCAGAACCCCCCCCAACTACCAATCCAAAAGCAAAACAATTGCACAGTCCAAATTACAGCTGCACAGTTGCACAGTGTTCCTCAGCTACCTTAATTTGGGAACGCTGTCACAGTTGCATGACAGCTGCAAAGGAAAACCAATTATGCAGTTGAAGAGGAATGGAAGGCTACTACAATACAAGACTGCTTGCTCCTTGCACAGTTGAACAAGTGTTGGTAGCTGAGGAGAGTCAAAAGCTAACTAGAAATAGTCTAATGTAATGAAGGTGTTCAAACGGTCCTGCCTGTGTAGAGTTCAAAGGAGGGGCGATTCCTGTGGTCATGTCACGGGTAGATGGCAGGCTTCGTTTGGGCTTTTGTAATTCTGAAAGATCAAAAACAAACAGCCCTATGTATAGACCCACCCTCACAGCACTGACATTTGTTACCCGTAGACAAAATATGCTTTATAATTAGCATAAGTTTGAGTTGAAAAGTCTCCACCAGAAGAGATTTGCCCTCAGTGAAAGCACAGTAGTGCAACTTCTACATACCACAAGTAGCGGCAGTGTCGTTGTATCGCTAAGTAGATTCTTCTCTATTGAAGACGAATCAACTACGGCAGCAATAGTGCCCCTTCAGACAACCAGGTGCCATGTCATAAATTCCCACATTTGGACATACAAGCTGGATTGAACTTATCTGAAACCGTCACTTTCCACCTTGTAAGAGCTGCCATCAAGCCCAGGTCACTTCCGTGATCTAAAAGCACCAAGCTAAGTCATACCTGCAAAAGCACAAGAAAAGCCCCCACACAAGAGTCCCCCAGAATAACAAATGCATACCAAAACTGTCTTCAATCACAAAAAGCTATGCATTTATTACCAATTATAATTCCTTGACAATGTTCCGTTGCATCAATACAAAACATTTAACTAATTTGCAAAGGCGTGCAATTAAGGCAAGGTGCCAAATGTCATTAATGAAATAGAAAATGTGAAAACATTTTTAAGGGACCTTACTTGAGACCTAATGAGGTGTTTTGAAGCAATAGTAAACCTTGACAAACAATGAGTTAAGGCGTTCCTGTTGATCTTCAGTACTGAAAGCGTAGGACACAGCACACTGGAAAACGCAAAAGGGAAAACAAGACTTCCACCATTCCCACCCATACAGTAACCAACCCACTATCAAAATTGTATTAACAGTTGCTAAAATACAATTAAAAAACAAATTCACATACACAATAACTTTACACAAGAAACAGTTAAATACCACTGGCCTCAAGGCATCAGCTGTTCTCCTTAAGACGGGGGAGATGTAGACCTCCAGTCTCTTTCATTGAGGGGTGGGTCATAATCTGGAAGAGTCACAGTTAAGCCCTCCCCTGACCCCAGAAACCCCAAATGCAAATTTCAACTCCAGGATATAAAATGCACCAGTCTAAAAGTTAAGTTACCACACTCCCTAGGAGAACACCGCAAGTTCACATCCCAAAAGGTGGCCCGCCTCCTGCTACATCATTGTAGACACCAAGGAATATCCACACCACAACGCAAAAGGACAGCCGAAAGACGTGGACCACTGGGTTGACTCCTTGCTCCTCAAACATCAACGCTAATCATTTGGATCTTTAAAATGCTGCTTTACACGAAGCTGTGTGAAAAAAAATTCTAGGAAATATTTGATTAACACCCCCACAACCCTCCCAGAACCCAAGTGTGTATCCCTACAAAATATAGGAAGAAAAACAGTATAAGCAAATGATTAACTCGCTACAGAAAACCAGTACAAAATACCTTCCTACATGATTTTAACACCAGAGATTTCCCTTGATCCATCCTTAGAATGATCTGTTTCGGGAACGTGCTCAACCGTTTTCATTAATGTGGTGGGCAGTACTAATGAGGGACTTCCTTGGATGGTCAGGTTTGCTTTAAGGTGCGAGCCTGTGAAAAGAAGAACTTGGAAAGTCTCCCCCCCCACCATCCACAAATGCACCAGTTTGACCAATACTACAAATGAAATGCAGGGATAATAATCCCTTTCAGTTACCATTACAAATAGCCAAATAGAAATTTGATATCAATATTTGAGGGAAATAGTTACTCCCCACATGATCATCGCATGCATTTAAACTCACTGCTCACTTTAACCAGCAGATGTAGCTGCTCAGCACCAAAGCAGCACGAACGTACAGAAGAATTTCGACTCTCAACACTCCCATGTAGACCACTTCTCAGGGGAGTAGACTTATTGAACTCAATGAAGAAACTCCTCCGCCCAGGGGGGTACTACATCTGCGCTGCAGGAGGGTGAAATCCTTTAAGACAGTCCTCTCGCCAGTGCACTCTACCAAGTAGGCCAAGGGGGACTCATCACAGCAGACAGGAAGAGGCCAAAACCAGGAAAATTAACACTTTACCTGAAAGAGGAAGAAAACTTCGCGAGAAAATGTTTTGACAGATTTAATATGGACTAATTTCAAAGATGTTGGCCTAGTTAAACATTACCCGATACCGCTACCCATCATACAAACACTTGTCACTTGCGAAGCTAGTTGACCCTTTTACTCGTCTGCCTCATTTCTGCTGGGACCCACTGGCTGCATTGGGGCAACGCTCGACCTGGGACTGGTCCGCTCTCAGCTCGCTACCCTGCCATCTGGCGCGCTCCCTCTGATGAAAACTGCTGCGTTCCGCTCGCTCAACTGGGTCCCATCGGCTCCTCCCGCGATCCACCTGGATCCTGCCTGGCTCCCCGCTGGTCCTACCAGTTTCCCTCTGCCTGGTTCTTGCCTGATCCTGAAGTCGTCCTTCCTCATCTGATCAAACTGCATACTAAGTGCCCACCCACCCCTTAATTTTTTTTTTTTTTTTTTAAACTCAGTCCATTCTTCTACAGCAAAATCTTCTTTTCTTCACCAACTAGAGCAAATTGTGTTTAGATAAAGTTTATCAAATCTGAATGAAGCGTGACAAAGCATTGTCACGAGCCTGCACCTCCTTCACCTACCGCTAGTGCTAGCAAAGCAACTGATGTACTTGGAAATGTAACCGGCAGCACATCTTGTTCATTTTAGGCTCAAAACATTTTTACTTCTTGAAGCAGCTTAAATGACCGACAAACAGGCACCGTTGGCCTAAATAATCTTCCAATATTTAGTTTGCTATTGAAATAAAGTTTCACAACAGAAGCACATATTGTGTTTCACTTCAGGTTGAAAACCAAAAACAATAAATATAACTCAAATGATCAAAAGGCCAATGCAGCACAACTTACAATATTCAGTTGGCTATTCAAGAGGCTTCACAACTTTTGAAAGGATAGTCTTGTACCTTGGTTCCCTTTTCACTACAAAATTATTTTTCCTGATGCGCAACCAACTAAAAGCAACACTTCTAACGCACTGAAGTATATCAACTGCCTCGGATAAGGGACCTACACTCAACTTGATCTTCAAATATTTAGCTGGCCATTATCCGTGTCTTCACAAGATGGCTGTCTTGTAAGTGGTATATTTTACTGCCCATTCCCAAGGGCTAAAATTTCTCTTGTAAACTAGTCTTCATTTTAGGTTAAGAAAATAGTATACGCATTGAAGTGGCTATACTGCCTCGGATAAGTGGGACCTACGCTCAATTTCTATTCAAATATTTAGCTGGCTATTCGAACGGCTTCACTCCATACGGTTCTGGTCTTGTAACTTAGCCTAGTGGTTAGAGCGTTGGACTAGTAACCGGAAGGTTGCGAGTTCAAACCCCCGAGCTGACAAGGTACAAATCTGTCGTTCTGCCCCTGAACAGGCAGTTAACCCACTGTTCCCAGGCCGTCATTGAAAATAAGAATATGTTCTTAACTGACTTGCCTGGTTAAATAAAGGTAAAATAAAATAAAAAAAATTTCAACTACACTTATACAACCTGATCTTTTCATGAGCGTTAAAACATTTTTACTTCAGATAGCTGCGATTTTTTAAAAATCAGGCCTAAAACTGCGCCACAACACGCGCATTTTGCTAAGTAAATACGCCTTCTTGGCTAGGTACCGTAGTTAACAAATGTGACATTTTCGCTTTTACTTAGCGTAGATAACTCAGCTGAAATAACCAATATTCTGTGTTTAACTACGTAACTGACGAGCATAACAACAATACCCTGCCACCTAAAGATAACCTTGTTGTGGCTTTCATCTTTCAGAACGGACACGTCAGTTTGATAGTTTCCTATAGATATGTTAATCTTATTGCATACGAATAGTAAGTAATTCAGTACTCAAGTAAAAGCAACCATGGCAAAAAAAAGCTGAGGCAACAAATAATGTAGGCGTCGAAAGACAAGCTAGCAGGTAACGTTAGATAGCTACTTTATCTGATCACTTTAAACTACTATACTACAGTCACACGAGACCTGTTACATATTAGTCTTAGCTATCATTCGTCACTTCTAAAATTAAAGTAAACTAATAAGATATTCAGGAAAAAATACATCTTGACGAAAACGAACCGTCAGTCGCCACAACACACTAAAACGGCATCAATTTTGAGTTGGAAGGGGGTTGCGGGTGGTATTTATACACGAGTTGTGATGCGGCAAACGTCACAATGAGAATACCTCCGACCGAGTGATTTACGAAATAGGGCCACATTTGTCGCGATTTATAAAATGGCTGCGTACTTTTACTTACACCCTTTTTACTTCACCGTGAAACATAAGCGAACAAACCTACTAATTTTAATGTATGGTCATGAAAAGGGTTTTGGTAAATGTGGAGGTCTATCTATATACTGTACATTTGTCAAAAACAGCGTCAAACTTGCCAACCATAATACAGTACTGTAAATAGTACCATTATGTATTTTGACGTGTTCTCATTTCGCGGGTTACAAAGGCTGCTGTTGTAAGAGGGAGTCATTCGACATACTTTTTGAATAACAACAGCTGACGTCAACGCATTTGGTGCTCGGATAAATACATAGCAAGATGTGAACAGTCCATACAACCCGGATTAAACTGGAATTCACTGGTTCATTCTACCGGGTCTACTTCCCATATACTGCATTGCTGAATTTGAATTTGCTTCATGTCGAACACTATGTAGCCTACCAACCAATAAATCACACCCGTTTTTTAAACAATGTAACAACTAGACATTTGTAGAAGAGCTAGTTGATAACTGTGGGAGAGCAAACCAGTTTCCTTTTACTTTAACAAAAATAAGCTGAGGAGCTGTAAAATGACTCATCATTGGCATTCCAAATTTAACATAATCAGAAAAAAACTCAAGATGGCTACAGTAGCCCATAACAAACCTGATATGCTGTAAAAGAAAAGTGATGATAATTAATGTAGCCTACATCAGCAACCAAACCACTATCTACCTATCTATTCATCAGCAGGGTTGTTTGTGTTTTGTAATGAGCTTTTCCATTAGATATCTTGGCACAACAAAATGTTTGAATTATCTAGGTCAATCTGTCTTTTTAGACACCCAATTATCAATATCAGCTCACCAAGGACATTTTTTGCCTCTCAAATCTAGAAGATTCTACAAAAGAATCTTGAGAATCTAACAAAAGTCTCAGTATGTGATTGTGAATCTGTGTGGAAAAGTACAGACTGCACTCTGGAGGGCATAGGAATGAGTTTGCCTTCACCACCAGATGGCACAAAGCTACTTCACAGAATTCCTGCATCACTCGCTAGTTAGATGTCGTGATGGCGATCAAACTAGGAATTAATCATCTCTCAAAGCAATGCAGGAGGCCCCAAAGCCTATTATTGGATCTGAGTAGGTTGTCCCGAGTGGCGCAACGGTCTAAGGCACTACAGACACCCTAGTTCGATTCCAGGCTGTATCACAACCGGCCGGGATTGGGAGTACCATAGTGCGGCACACAATTGGCCCATAGTCATCTGGGTTTGGCCTGTGTAGGTCGTCATTGTAAATAAGAATTTGTTCTTAACTGGCTTGCCTAGTTAAATAAAGGTTCTTTTTTTTTTTTAAACATCACAATGAAATCATAAGGGACAAGCACAGACTAGTCTAGCAGGTTTATGAAGGAGAGTACAGTCTTAGAATAAAAGGTGCTATCTAGGTGCTATAGGAGAACCATTTTTGGTTACCTTTTTGAGTTCCATGTAGAACCCTGTCCACAAGATGTTTCTACAGTGCCTTCAGAAAGTATTCTGTCCACTCAAGAGGAAGCATCTCACTGTAACCAGTGCCTGTAAATTGGTTCAGATTATTAATCAACCTACCAAGGTGTTTACAAACACTACAGGAACAAGATCATCCACATCTATTGATCACATTTTTACTAATACTATAGAAATTTGTTCTAAAGCTGTATCCGTACCCACTGGATGCAGTGATCTCAATATAGTGGCTATTTCCAGAAAAGCCTAATTTCTGAAAACTGGGCCTAAAATAGTGTATAAGAGATCATACAAAATATTTTGCTGTGACTCTTATGTGGATTATGTTACAAACATTTGTTGGAACTGATGTGATTAATAAGGAGCATCCAGGTGCTGCACTTGATGAATTTATGAAATAGTTGACAAACATGCACCTGTTAAGAAACTGATTGTTAGAACTGTTAAGGTAAACTGTATGGTTGAAAGAGATGGGGCAAAAGGAGTGGCAATAAGTTTAGCTGCGCATCTGACTGGCTGACCTACTGCAAATTGAGAAATGATGTGACTAAACTCAACAAAAAGAAGAAGAAACTGTATTATGAAGCCAAGATCAATGATACAAAGAATGATGGAAAAAAAATTGGAATACTTTAAATTAAAGTTATGGGCAGAAATTAAATTAAACTCCATCTTTCATCAAATCAGATGGCGTAGTCATCCCAAAATCATTTGATGTTGCCAATTAGTGGGCAAACTTACGCAGGAAATTCCAACAACAAACAGCGAGCCATTGTACTCATGCATAAAAAAAGAAAAGCATTGCAAGTTTAAATTTAGTAAAGTTTGTGTGGGAGAGGTGGAAAAATATTGTTATCAATCAATAATAACAAACCTCGTGGCATTTACAACTAAGATGGAAAGCTACTAAGGATGGTAGCTAACTCTATAGCCAATCCCATCTGTCATATCTTTAATCTGATCCTAGAGAAAAGTCTTTGTCCTCAGGCCTGGAGGGAAGCCAAAGTAATTTCCGCTACCCAAGAGTTGTAATGCAGCGTTTACTAGTTCTAACAACAGACCGTTCCGTTTGCTGCCAGCTCTTAGCAAACTGTTAAAAAAATTTGTTTGACCAAATACAATGCTATTTCTCTGTAAACAAATTAACAACATATTTTCAGCATGCTTATAGAGAAAGGCACTCAACATCTACTGCATTGACACGAATGTCTGATGATTGGTTGAAATAAATTGATAATAAGAAGATTGTGGGAGCTGTACTATTACATTTCAGTGCAGCTGTTTGATATTATTGACCATGACTTGTTGACAAAACGTACTGTATGTGTTATGGCTTTTCAACCTCTGCCAAATCGTTGATTCAGAGCTGTCTATCTAATAGAACGCACAGAGTTTTCTTATGTCAAATGTAAAGCATGGTGTACCACAGGGCAGCTCTCTAGGTCCTTTACTCTTTTCTATTTTTACCAATGACCTGCCACTGGCATTAAACAAAGCATGTGTGTCCATGTATGCTGATGATTGAACCATATACGCAAAAGCAACCACAGCCAATGAAGTCACTGAAACCATTAACAAAGAGTTGCAGTCTGTTTTGGAATGGGTGGCCAGTTATAAACTGGTCCTGAACATCTCTAAAACTAATAGCATTGTATTTGGTACAAATCATTCCCTATGTTCTAGACCTCAGCTGAATCTGGTAATGAATGGTGTGGCTGTTGAACAAGTTGAGGAGACTAAATTACTTGGTGTTACCTTAGATTGTAAACTGTCACGGTCGAGAACATATAGATTCAATGGTTGTAAAGATGGGGAGAGGTCTCTCCGTACTAAAGAGATGCTCTGCTTTTTTGACCCAACAGATTCAAAAAGCAAGTCCTGCAGGTTCTAGTTTTGTCTGATCTTGATTATTGTCCAGTGGTGTGGTCGAGTGCTGCAAGGAAAGACCTAGTTAAACTGCCCACACAACGCCATACACGTGGTCTGTGGTTGTGAGGCCGGTTGGATGTACTGCCAATGGTAGAGAAATGAGCATTAAATGGTCTGGCAACAGTTCTGGTGGACATTCCAGCAGTTAGCATGCCAATTGCATGCTCCCTCAAAACTTGAGACTGTGGCATTGTGTTGTGTGGCAAAACTGAACTTTAGAGTGGCCATTAATTGTCTCTAGCACAAGGTGCACCTGTGTAATGATTATTCTGTTTAATCTGTGTAATCATTCTCTCAGGTAGATGGATTATCTTGGCAAATGAGATATGCTAACTAACAGGGATGTAAACAAAGTTGTGCACAAAATTACAGAGAAATATCCTTTTTGTGCATATTTTATATATTTGTGTTCAGTGTAAGTACACTTTGGATGGTGTATCAATACACCCAGTCACTACAAAGATACAGGCGTCCTTTCTAACTCAATTGCCAGAGAGGTAGGGAACCGCTCAGGGATTTCACCATGAGGCCAGTTACAGTTAGAGTTTAATGGCTGTGATAGGAGAAAATTGAGGATGGATCAACAACATTGTGTTACTCCACAATACTAACCTAAATGACAGAGTGAAAAGAAGGAAGCCTGTACAGAATAAAATATTATAAATATTCCAAAACATGCATCCTGTTTGCAATAAGGCACTAAAGTAAAACTGCAAAAAATGAGGCAAGATATTAACTTTATGTCCGGAATACAACGCATTATGTTTGGAGCAAATCCAACACAACACATCACAGAGTACCACTCTTCATATTTTTAAGCATTGTGGTGGCTGCATCATGTTATGGGTATGCTTGTCATCGGCAAGGACTAGGGAGTTTTTTGGGAGATAATTAGAAACGGAATAGAACTCAACACAGGCAAAATCCTACAGGAAAATCGGGTTAGTCTGCTTACCAACATACAATGGGAGACAAATTCACCTTTCAGCAGGACAATAACATAAAAAATAAAATAAAATATAAAATATTGTACAATCCAGATGTGCAAAGCTCTTGGAGATTTACCCAGAAAGACTCACAGCTGTGATCGCTGCCAAAGGTGATTCTAACATGTATTGACTCAAGGGTGTAAATAATTATGTAACTGTATTTAATTTTCAATACAATACATACCTTTGCAAACATTTCTAAAAACAAGTGTTCACTTTATCATTATGGGGTATTGACAATCAATTTCATCCATTTTGAATTCAGGCTGTAACACAACAATATGTGGAGTAAGTCAAGGGGTATGAATACTTTCTGAAGGCACTGTACATGGAACCAAAAAGAGTTCCACCTGGAACCAAAAAGGCTTCTCTTCTCCTAAGGGGACAGCCAAAGAATCCTTTTGGGAAACTTTTTTACTAAGAGTGTAGCCTAAAGAACAACGGCCTAGCCTATTATAGCACATGTCAAACAAGACATACATCACACAATCTAGTACACCCAAATACAAAAAGCACACACACACACACACACACACACACACACACACACACACACACACACACACACACACACACACACACACACACACACACACACACACACACACACACACACACACACACACACACACACACACACACACACACACACAAATACAATACAACATACTGGGTTGTGACTGAACATGTACATTTTTAATGACACAATCTATCAGTCGCTCCAGGCGAAAAACACTATCAGTCATTGTGTTTTCATTTTTAGAGGACTGGGCAGCCTGCTCTCTTAGGCAACTAATCTATTGATCGGGGAGAGTAGGGAGTGTAGTTCTGTCCTCTGGATGTTGGTAGTTTAAGCATCCCATCATAAACTGAAAAGATTCAATGTAACCATGTCTTGTCTGGTGGGGGTTTAAACAGGATATATGTTTTGACTTTTTAAAGCTTTTGTTTAGGCTTTGTTTAGTTAACAAATGTGGTAAATAAGCTGTTTCAGTTTCCACCTTATTTGCATATAGATAATGACTAGTCCCTGTTAGGCATGGGTGTGAGTTACACAAACAAACAATTGTTACCGCAAATTTGCATTGAATGGTCATTGATGATCCTTGAGTTTTAAATTGATAGGTCTGACATCAAGGGTGTCAAAGTAATTTGGGGTGCCATTTGTAAAACATAATGGTCTGTAGGGCCAAACATTGGCAAACAAAAAGTTGATTTACATGCCTCTATTTAGTAGCCTATTGTCACGGTATAGTGTCGGCCTCAACAGAATTACATGTGAATTCACTTCTATTAGGCAGCTGGAGTTGGGAGTACAAGTCTGGGCCCACATTCAACCAGATGGCAGGCTACAAAATGGCCCCTAGGCTGCATGTGTTTCATGTTTGACAAGCCCTACCTTACTCTCAGACTGACTGTAGTGAAACTGGGGGTCAAGGCCTACATATAATCCATAATCATCAATGATAATAGGCCTGTAAGTGCGCCGCTAGAGGCCAAGGGTAACCCCAAATTTATATCAATAATCCAGAGCAATAGGCTAAATGAACTGCACTAATGTTCTTGTTCCAGCTGTGTCGGTTCGATCCGGTTCTGCATTCACAAGGACAATTGTCTGTCTCGCGCTTTCAATTGGTTCGATGAAACACCACTACATCAGGATTCGATGCAGTTCGACTGATGTTGGGTCAGGGATGTGGCATATTTCTTCCACTGTCACGCAGCTATTCTAGAGTTGGAGGGTGAGGGAGACAGATGGATAGCACCAAGATGAGAGGCTGATAAACTGTCCAGAATAACTTAACAGCTGGATACTTCATTGAGATAATTACTTTCCCCTTTCAGCAGAAACAGCGTTGGGTTAGATATTTGGAAACATTTCAGATTTTCTTTTAAATTAGACCCATTTTGGAAATGTAGGCATTTGTGGTGCACATATCTTGAAGGATTTCGTATTAATTGCTCATTCATAGAGAACATAAGTAATACTGGTAACCAGCTGACAGAGTGATGGTTGTTCATCTTCTGGAGCTATGATCTCTGAGGCTGACAGACAGGGAGCAGTTAGACCCAAGAGGTTACCATCAGACGGGCACAGGGACAGGGACCGCAGCCCTAGACAGAGAGCAGAAGCTGATCAACACTATGTTTTACAGGAGAGACATCAGGAGGGCATCGACGACCTCCCTGCAGGGAAGAGACAAATGATGGAGAAGTTTTTCACTCCTGTTCATAGTCCTTCTCCAGGTGGGATGAAACCAGGGAAGCACTGCCATCACAACCCCGATCATTGCCACCAGCACCGGGATCAAGAAAGGGAGACACACAGGTAGGATCATTATTGAGTTTCTCTTTTGTTAAAGTTTCCTTTTTTAAACAGTTATGAGGAATGCACATTTGATGAAGACTATAATTGAGTGTGGTTATTGAATGAATACACCATTACAACTTAATCTCTCAATATCAGCTACAGCAGGTTACGGGACAATGATAGACGCAGCAGTGAAAGCCACGGTCACCACCATACCCATGGTAACCATCTCCAAGATGACCAGGAGCAACCCCTTAGACGCCACCATCACCATCCTCAGCACCTTCATCACGATGACGAGATGTCGGACCACCACACCACCGTCACCCTCTCCAGAGCATCTTCCTCCTCCCTCTCATCTTCCCCCCCCGACTCTTCCACCGAATGGTCCTCTGAGGCCGGCATTGACGACAAGTTCTCCATGAAGCACGTCAGCCGGCCGCAGCATACCATGTCCTGCTCCAACATTGCGGGAGGACGACAGTTCCGTGATGACGACAGCGAGCTGCAGGTGTCTGCCACTGTCAAACAGGGGCGAATTCACGGAGGAGGCAGTCCTGGGACCCATCCTCGGGCCCTGGGGAGGGGAGGACGAGAGCCCAGCTACTCCGAGCTAAACCGAAGCCACAGCCGCAGTGAAGAGGGGCTGCTGCAGAACACAGGAACTGACAAAGGGAAAGTACGGACACCCCCACACCTGAAGCACGGATCCCTCTACAAGACAGCCAGCCTGAGCCGGAGCCTGGCTTTCAGTGAAGAGGTCTTGGCTGGGCCGAAGAGGGCGGTGTCTTTTATCCAGCTCCCCAGTAAAGGCATCCTGAAAAACAAGGAGGCGCCACGGGACATCCGCAAGGCCAAGTCCATGGAGGTGCTGTCCCCCCGGGTGGCAGGCAAGGCGACAGGGCCCAAGGGGAAGCAGGATGTGGATGCTCTGAAGAATGCAGCCAGGCAGAGCATGGTGAAGGGGAAGATACAGTTCTCTGCCTTCCTGGATGAGATCACTAAACAGGTCATCAGCCCCGCCCGTCTCAACACTCTGGGGGTCCCTGTCGAGACCGTAGGACCGGGTCCAGCCAAAGCCCCAGCTTCCCCCAAATCTCAACTGAAAAGTCAGCCCCAGCTTCCCTCGAAAAAGCTGGGAGATGGGCAGGGGGAAGAGAGGGAGCCGGCTACTAAACCGCAGGCTCTGCCTAGGAAACTGAGGAATGCCTCTGACGCACGGTCACAGAAAATATCTCTCCCTGCAAAGTTTGGGTATGAAAGCAAGAACCACACTCCTCGTCTAGGCAGCCCCCCAACCCTCCACTCCAGCCAACCCTACCCACCCCACCCACCAGCTGGCTATGAAGACGAACCAGCTTCCCTGCCTGACTTCCAGGGTCCTGTTGGTAATAGGCATGGGCGGTATGGCCCGCTTCTTACAGATGGCACTGTCAGCTCCAGCCCTGAGCCCAGCCATCACAAACACCGGAGCTACAAACACCTTGATCAGAGCCACAGGCCCAGCCATAGCCCACCTTCATCTCCACACACCCAGCAGCCCCAGCTACCCCATCACGCCCTGATCCACACACATTCCCCTCCTCCAGTACAAGGGCCAAAGTCGGAGTCTCCTTCCAGCAAGTCGGACTCATCCCGGAACAGAGAACAAGACACGGCCAGCCCCAACTCTGAGCAGAATGACCGCCACAGCCAGTCAACCTACCGCTGGTGTCCTACTTCATATAGGGTGAAAAATAACGGATGTCAACTTCAGATGTAGGATCTTAATTTGTGCAAGTTTGCTACAGGAGGAAAATAATCCTGCAGTAAATGGACATTTCTTATGTAGATTACAATTAATGGACATTTTTGTAGGGGTTGATACATTTCTCGTTAGGGCAAATCAAGTCTGAAATTTCAAAGTAAAAATGTCTAACTTTAGAAGCCTTTGAAAAACTTAAATACACCACACGTTTGTATTTCCTGCTCTACAGGAAAATTCTCAGCGACAAAAGAGTGATCAAATTAAGATCCTACATCTGTATGCCGATGGAGTCAGAGAGTCTAAATACATACTATAGATAGTAGGTCCTTACTGTGGAGTTAGGTAAATCATACTATAGAAAGTAGGTCCTAACTGTAGAGTTAGGTAAATCATGCATTGATGTCGTTGTGATACCCAAGTAGGATTTGTCCCAATGTTGTTTATTTCTTTAATGGGGCGGCAGGGTAGCCTAGTGGTTAGAGCGCTGGGCTAGTAACCGGAAGGATTGCAAGTTCAAATCCCTGACCTGACAAGGTACAAATCTGTCGTTCTGCCCCTGAACAGGCAGTTAACCCACTGTTCCTAGGCCGTCATTGAAAATAAGAATTTGTTCTTAACTGACTTGCCTAGTAAAATAAAAAATGTTCTCAAAGTGATTCAAACCACACAGGGAGTGTCAGTTAGTGTCCTAAACCACAAAGTAGCAGTTATATAAGGAGAACTCAAGCGTCATCCTCTGTCCGTGACGCTTGTCCACATAAAGTAACCTTTATAGGCGTTGTGTTGCATTTGGAATAACACGCTACCCAATGTGAAAGGGCCAGCTAGCACAGAGAGGACCAGCTAGTACAGAGAGGGACAGCTAGCACAGAGAGGTTCATTTAGCACAGAGAGTGCCAGTTGGCACAGAGAGGGCCAGCTAGCACAGAGAGGACCAGCTAGCACAGGGAGGGCCAGCTAGCACAGAGAGGACCAGCTAACACAGAGAGGACCAGCTAGCACAGAGAGGACCAGCTAGCACAGGGAGGGCCAACTAGCACAGAGAGGACCAGCTAACACAGAGAGGACCAGCTAGCACAGGGAGGGCCAAATAGCACAGAGAGGACCAGCTAGCACAGAGAGGGCCAGAGTAACCCTGCTGTGGCTCTGGCTCTATTAACGTCACTGATCCATATCTGACACACAATCCATAGCTTTTCTTGGAGAGTATGAACTCAAGTTCAATAAACAATCCCTTTCGCCCTGTTATGTCCCTATTATTCTCTCTGTCATTTTCATCTCAGTCCAAAAAACATTCAATTCAGTTTATGAAACTTTATTAGCAAGTGAAGAAACTGCACTGTACATTTTCAAAGCTTATAGTAAAAATATCAAAAGTGAGTGATGTGTACAGTAATGAGTCAAATAATAGTCAAAGAAAAAAAAAGTTGATAACATTACTAATACAACTAATAGAAAGAACTGTATTAAAAGTTATTAAATTAGAAAATCAATGAGAGTTATCTTTAATCTTCTCTTTTGCTGTCTCTCTCCACAGGCCTTGACGGATGACATAGGCGAACTCCAGTGAGTGTGATTTTTTCCTTCTTCTCCTCCTCTCCTCTCTGTTTATCGATGCACTCTAAAGAGCATGCTTTTGATTGGGAAATGTCACTGGATATGGATTGCACTAATGGCTTCCAGAGCTCTCTCATCACCTCCATCAGTAAAGATGGATGAAGAACATGTTCAGATAAACTGTATGAAAAATGTGTGTAACAATGGTACAACGCACAGCGTTCAGTCTGGATTGCCTCGGCTATGTGAAATCTCTAGAAGCTGACATGAGCTGCATCTAATGTGCTAGAATGGCCTCCTCAGGAAATGTGACTGCATTTTAAAAAGAAAACTACATCTCCCATGATCCTCCTGTGTGTAAATAGGACACTGCAGGAGGAGAATGCTGAGCTGCACCAGAACCTGATGCAAACAGTGGTCTGCATCGAGAGCCTGGAGGTGGAGCTAGCCAGGGCCAGGGAGGAGCTTAGCCACATGAAGGAGAAGTTCAAGAGGTCAGGGCTTATGATAATATGATGACGGCAGTGGAGGCTGGCATTGGAGGAGCTATAGGAGGACGGGCGTACAAAATAGGCCCAGAATTCATAGCCAGACCCCTGCTTATGATGCTGTCTCTCTCTGCTGCAGGCTCCAGGACACACACACAGGTACCCAGCACACCAACAGCCTTCTGGTGGAGAAACTGCACTCAGCGGTAAGAATCAGGTCAAACATGAAAGATGGAGAGTCAAAAGAGAGCGAGAGTGTGGCCTCCCGAGTGGTGCAAGGCACAGCTACTAGAGATTCTGGGTTTGAGTCCCGGCTCTGTAGCAGCTATCCTTGTCCCATCACGCACTAGCAACTCCTGTGGCTGGCTGGGGGCAGTGCGCGCTGTCATGTTTTCCACGACACATTGGTGCGGCTGGCTTCTGGGTTAAGTGGGCATTGTGGCTTGGCTGGGTTGTGTTTCGGAGGGCGCATGGCTCTTGACCTTTGCCTCTCCCAAGTCCATGAGAGAGAGAGACATAGAAACATACATTGTTCTGAATATCCTTCTCCCGCTCTGTTACCTCTACAACAAACAGTGTTGTGTTGACTGATGTCCTCTGTTCAGTTGTTGAAGACTTAGAGCACAATTAGTACTACTGTTATACCATCTGTAGTGAACATGTACTCTGTTCTATCCCTGCAGACTGAGAGCCTTAGCTCTGAGAGGAAGTATATGGTGCAGCGTATCGCCCATCTCAGCACAGAGCTGGAGAAGGCCAATGACACCATTGCCTCTCTGGAGAACATCAATGTGAGCACAGCACCATCTACTGTGCAAAACCCACACTTTCTTTGTAAAGTTGATAGTGGCCTTACATTAAAACACTGTATCCATAATCTCCTCAACTCGTGTTCAGCTCATTGCTACCTACATGATCATTTCTTGTAACTCCTCTACTGGTTTCTCTGTGTCTGTTGTAATTGTATGAACTGAGAGGATGTCTGTGCTGTCCTCCAGGTTCCCTGTCTGATCAAGGAGCTCCTAGAGAAGCACTTTGACTCTGGAGACGCTGTCAAGCAGTTCCTGAAGAACGCCTTGAAAACCGGCCAATCTACGGGAGACATCGAATCACCGGCTCCAAAACTGGAGCAGAAGCCGTCTGATTGGTCAAGCATAGGACTGAGGGAGTTTGAGGCGGGTCCACAAAAGGTCACTGCTTTTATGCCCTGGAAGCAGGAGGAGGGGTTTGGGGTGATAGGTCAGACAGGAAATGAGGATTCTGGCTCGATGAGTCCCCCTTTCTCAATCGCTGACATCAGTATGGCTATATATAAGAAGCTAGCTGCCAGCCAAGCAGAAAGACAGCCCCGGCCTTCCAACTACCAACCTCACACTGACACCCCTCCCAACCCCTACCCTTTGGTGGAGTTGGGTACAGGGGGGGAGGGTTACCGTGTGCCTGCTGTCAAGGGGTGTGTGGCAGAGGCAGGGAGAGCAGCTGAGAGTAAGCAGGGTGCTGTTGTTGATGTGTCCTATCTGACGGCCCAGAGGGTTTTAGATGACTTCCTGCACCAGCTGACTCACCCAGAGGATGGGAGTGGAGGTGGGGGGAGGGGGCACAAGGCCAACGGGGAGGAGGAGGAGGAACTGACGAGAGGGGGGCGGAGTGAAAGGAACCTGTGAATTTCTGTAATTGTAATCTAATCTTGCATAGGCTAGGATTGTTCAAATTGTGATGGTTTCTTTGTGATGGTTTCAGGCCTGTAGTTCTGCATTTATCTGACTAACTAAATGTCACTATACATTTGAGTGATAGCATTGTAAGTATTACATTCTTCCTTCCCAAATGTCTTGTTGTGCAGTGGTAAAGAAAGTATTAGACTTAAACAACTCATTTACATACTCACAGAATATAATAATTGATTAAAGTTTACAATGTGATACAGTTCCTTCTTTCCCTTATGAAGTGATGCAGAATTGAAATAGTTTTTGGTTCGTGTCTAGACAGTGAGTAGAATTTTCTATTTTATAACAATGACCGCTATTTTGTAAGCTCCAGTAAGCCAATGAAGTAACCTTCATATCTGAAAAACATCAATCCAGCTGCTACCCACTGTGTTTTGGGCTATCATGTCACATGACCTAGATTTGAACCTTTATTTTAAGCCTTATCCAGAGATATTAATTACACCAACAATGAAAGTAATTGTCTGAGGATGCTGCTGCACCATCTGACATAAAAAGAAAAGTGGACAGTTTGATGAAAATGCTTTAAATAAAGGTTCAAATCCAGGTCATGTGACATGATTGTCCAAAACACAGGGTCCTACTTATGAATGCTATGCTGTACATCCTAATAAATTCTCTTAGCTAAAACTGAATAAAGTTGCTGTCATCCTCCCCAAATACTTTTCATGTTGTAGATCAATAAAAGGACTGATTCTAAAGATGTCTGACAAGGTTTCTTGATTTGTCTTTACTGAACATGACCCACTTCCGGTGTTAAGCCACCACTCTCTCTCCTATTCTAACCTACGCTGAACAAAAATATAAACGCAACATGCAACAATTTCAAAGAGTTTACTAAATTACAGGTCATATAAGGAAATTTAGTCAATTTAAAGAAATTCATTAGGCCCTAATCTATGGCATTCACATGACTGGGCAGAGGTGCAGCCACACCCACTGGGGAGCCAGCCCCAGCCAATCAGAATTCGTTTTTTCTTAGAAAGGGGCTTTATTATAGACAGAAATACGCCTCAGCACAACATTTGAGAGAAATAAGCCTTTTGTGCATATGGAACATTTCTGGGATTTTTTTTCTTCAGCTCATGAAACACTTTAATTTTGTTCAGTGTATGTATATCGCTCTCCCCCAGTCCCTCGGCCTGTAAGCGTTTATCCATCTCTCTCTATCTACCTGTATAAAATATAGCCCTGCCCCCCCTCCCAATCCTCTGTCTCAACTCCCTGTGAGTCTACCCGTCAAATCCAACCTGTAGGCCCAGAACAGGTTTGCTGATCAGACACTGGCCTGCTTTCCTATTGGTGCTCCTCTCCTAATAGGATCCCAAGGACTATGATGGGAGATTACCATATCCATACTGTACAATCGACATTGGCCAGTTAGTGTCCTCCACCATGGCCACAGCAGGAATTTAAGGATGCACCTTGACCACTCACAGACCACACCAGAGGGGTTCCATCCAAAACAAACTGGGTTTGTCATCGTCAGTTATTGTGTGAATCGAAGAGTCACTGTCGTGGTGCAACCATAACCTGATGATTTGAAGGATTATAGTTTTTCTGTCAAAAAAGGACGCGGATTATCAAATATCTATTAGATTCATTATTTTCTTGGCCTTCAGTTTTTGTCTCACAACTTCAATTGGATTACTACGGAGATTCCTAATATTTTCCTTTCTACGTGAACGTTTTGGATTATCGTCCCAACCTGAACCTGTCCTTCAACATCAGACAGGTCTCCCTTCTTATCTCAGCCCACAGGAACAACTTACAGGAGATCAACCTGATAATAACTCACCGACGCACCCTGGAAAGGCCAAGCCGTACCTGTCTGTCTAATACAACAACCTTTGCATAACCTACTCCTATGAATTGTAGTAGTCCACCTTATTTTTTGGCCCAGAACTTTCCTTCTTTGAACCTACCAATATTCTTTCCTCATCCTTCACTGCTATCTCTCTCTACCTGATTATCTCAACATCTCCTCCTTCTGTCCTTTTCTCTATCCTCTCGCACTTTCTCTCTCTGTGTGCTGTGTTGGTTGTTGTGAGCACCAGCCATGGTGCTGCTGAAGCTGCAGTTCCCCCTGCAGAGGCGTGTGCGTCTGGCCCAGGGTCTGTGGCTGCTGTCCTGGCTGGCCGTGCTGGCTGGGGCCTTCACCTTCTCCCTGGGAGTGTACCTCAAGACCGAGCTGCTCCGCAGGGCAGAGGTACTGGCTGGAACTATAACACACACACACACAAACTATAACACACACACACCTGTTCACACATGGCAAATTACACACACAACTGTTGTATTTCACACAGCACACACACGTGTCATGCTCACACATGACACACACACACACGTTTCTGGCACTCGGCACACACAACTGTCTGTGTCTACTGTTTCTGTGGTCTATCCTGGCTGGTTCCACTGTGTTATCTCTTAGTGTGGCGTCTGTCTCACACACCTTCACCTATCAAAGCTTCATTCACACTCGGCTGTCATTATGCAGTTGGCTTGAATTCGGACAAGCTTTGTGTGTATGTGTGGGGAAGGGGGGGGGGTGTATTGGTGTGTGGGGAAGGGGGTGTATTGGTGTGTGGGGAAGGGGGTGTATTGGTGTGTGGCTGTGTGTGGGGGAAGGGGGCGTATTGGTGGGTGGCTGTGTGTGTGTGTGGGCGGGGGGGTAAGGGGGGCATATTGGTGTGTAGTTGTGTGTATGTATGTGGCTGTGTTCATGACTCATGCTGTGTATGGATTGTATGTATGAAGGGAGGGAGGGAGAGGGGTTGGTCGAAGCTTCACACACGCCGTAACCTATCACTCAGATATGTAGGGTGCACCGGTACAGTGTATCTCCAATGAACCATTGACTACGGGTGGCTTCAATCTGGGGCTTTTCAAAAAGGAAACATTGTTTTTCGGTGCCTCCGCTGGTGACAAACGCCGAGCTTCAACGCTCATTGATTTTCTGGATCTGACAAGTTGTTACATGTTACATGAATGTTACTGAAAAAGAACAACAACATTCCTGAACTCAATAACACCAATACAACAGAAATAACAGACAAATGATGTAGTTGATTGCACTTTACCTACAGTGTCATAGTACTGAAGTGGATATAGTGGAGCACTAGAAGTAGTTATGTAGGGTGCTGACTCTGACTCATATTGCCTTAGATGAACGTACATAAATGGAAACATCATCATGGAATGGTACATGGCAGAACATATCTTCTGGTGCTTAGCTCTGTAATGTAACATAGATAGATTGTTTAGATGTAGTTTATTACTGCGTTGTAACTAGTATATTGCCTTTGTTATAACTGGTATAGTAAAGTGACCCTAGGTTTGACCTTTGACCCTCCAGGTGATGGACAACACAGAGATCCACGTGGTGCCTAACATCTTGATGCTGGTGGGCTTGGTAACCATGGGGATCAACCTGTTTGCTGGGCGGGTGTGTCAGGACTCCCTGGACTCTGCCCGATTCCCTCCCTGGAAGCCCTTCCTGCTGCCCTGGTATGGCCTGGCCTGGATGGTGTGTGTCTGGTTGCTGTCTGCTGTGGTGCTCAGCTATGCCCTGCAGGGAAACCTCGAGGAGTCACTCAAGGTAAGGGCCTCTGGGATGGGATGAAGAAGCATGAGACAGTAAATGCCGAATAACATGACAATACTCGGGTCCTATCTCAATTAGTCTTTCTGTGATTCCTCGCATCCTATCTCCTCGCCTGCGCCACAACCGTATTGGAGGAAAAGGTCACGGTCCCCCCAACCCTCTTCAATTCATTTTGAGAAGAAGGCAAGGACATAAGAACTGAGGACTCCAGGAAAGATTAATTGAGAACAAAGCTTGGCTCCCATGAGTACTTCCTGGTCTTTTTATGACATCATCTCTGTCCAATCCCAGGTGGGCCTGAGGAACGGTATCCGGTTCTACCGGGACACGGACGTCCCGGGCCGCTGTTTCCAGAAGGAGACCATCGACAGGCTGCAAATGGAACTGCGTTGCTGCGGCAACACCAACTACAGAGACTGGTTCGAGGTGCAGTGGATCAGCAACAGATACCTGGACTTCACCTCTAAAGAAGTCAAAGAGTGAGAGATGGAGGAGGGGGAGAGGGGGATAGAAGGGGGAGGAATGGAGGGGGAGAGAGTGGGATGGAAGGGGAGAGAGGGGAATGGAGTTGGAGAGAGGGGGATGGGAGGAGAGAGGGGGATGAAGGGGGGAGAGAGGGGAATGGAGGGGTGGGATGGAGGGAGAGAAAGGGGGATGGAGGGGGAGGATAAGGAGTGAGGAAAGAGGGGGAGGAGGACAGGGAGCAAGGGGGGTGGAGTAGGGGGGGGTGGAGGAGAGGGAGTGAGAGAGAGGTGGGATGGATGGAGTAGGAAGAGGTGAGGGAGAGGGGAGTGCGAGAGGGGGATGTGGGAGGAGAAAAGGGAGTGCAAGAGGGGGGACAGAGAGAGTGCGAGGGGGGGACAGAGGGGGAGGAGGAGTGAGAGATGGGGGGGTGGAGAGGAGAGGTGAAGCCCACTAACCATAGTTGTCTGACTTATCTGAGGTGATGATGACTCACGTGATTTCCATACACCATGTCTCCAAGTGCCATCTCATAGATGTGTCATCCATCATTAAAGCCAGTGTCATTTATGTAAGGTAAAAATGTACAAGGAAAACGCTCAATCAAACCGTTAACTCCTCTCCAGTCGTGTGCGTAGCAACGTGGACGGTCGTTACCTGATGGATGGAGTCCCCTTCAGCTGCTGTAACCCCGGCTCCCCTCGGCCCTGTCTCCAGAACCACCTGACTGACAACACTGCCCACTACAACTATGAGCACCAGAGTGAGGAGCTGAACCTGTACACCCGCGGCTGCAGACAGGCGCTGGTCGACTACTACATGGGCCTCATGAACACCATCGGCCCCGGGATTCTGTCGGTCATCTCCGTGCAGGTATACATATACACAAACAGTAGTTTTCATTGGTGATTTTGTTACCATCAACCTCTACCCCTGTGATAAGGTGGCTTTAGATATACATTTTGTAACCTTGGCTTTGAGTTGAACCTTGACCCCTGTAACATCATCTCCACAGATATCAGTGTTGGTGAGCCTGCGGTACCTGCACACGTCTCTGGAGGGCGTGGACCCGGAGAACCCCGAAGCTGACAGCGAGGGCTACATCCTGGCGAAGGGGGTTAAGGAGACCCTGATGGATGTCAAGACCACTGTGTTCAAACTGCTGCAGTTCGGACAGGTAGTGAACTACAGTACCCATAATGCTCTGTGAAACATGTCAGGGGTGTGCTCAGGGATGTGGAACGCTCTAAATGTTGCAGATAGAAGGAGAATAAACAGAGATTAAAAAAATGCCCCTATTGGATCTGACTGACCAATCATAAAAATGTAGGATCTAAATTTGAGCCAGTTTGCTACAGCAGGAGAATAATCCTGCAGCAATAGGAAATGTAAATGATTATGTAGATTATAATTAATGGACATTTTTTGTAGGGGTTGATACATTTTTCGCAAATCAAGTCTGAAATTTCAAAGTGGAAATTACAAACTTTAGAAGCCTTTTTAAAACTCATACACCACAAGGTTGCATTTCATGCCGTGCAGGAAAATTCTCAGCAACAAAAGAGTAATAAAATGAAGATCCTACATCTGTACCTGTCCTACACAAAACATTTATATATCAACATTCTGTAACAATACATCCTCCTGACCAGACCGTCAGTGTTGTATGATGTACTACAGTACCCGCAATGCTTTGGGTAATGCATTTGGTTGTATCTCACTAACGTGTCCCGTCTCTTTATCAATACAGGTGGAGGCAGGTGACGAGGCAGAAGCTGGGGCGGACGGCGAGAAGGCAGCCACGTCCAGCTAGATGAAAGATAATATGTAACAATATATGGGTTTGAGAAGGGGATTGAGGCTGTATTGTCATGTGACCTCATGATGGTCTTGCCTGTGACCAGGCTAATGTTTGGCTAGCTAGCGCTCTGTGTTGGGTTTGACACAGGCACTGATCTTTTTGGCTTGATTTATACTGCAACAATGGATGAGCACTAAAATACATAGGGAATCTTATGTTATCATTAATCTTATTTTATCATGCTCCGCACAGACTAGACATGACAAGTTCTAACAATCCATAGTTTTTTTTTTTAACTTGACAGAATTTGGAATGATAATCTTTAAAACAATGTTGAGTCCTGTTGCTCCTGATGGACAATACATCAAGTATTGCGGGGGAGGGTGATGGTTCATGTGGTCAAGAACAAACAAAGTCAAACTACTGAAAAGCACCCAAGAACACACACATACATTTTGTAAATATTCAAAAACAATATTCACATACTGGTACATGAGTAAATGAAAAATCACACACACGGAAATAAACTGATGTTCTGATTTTGGATTTGGATCAGACAAAATCTAAAACACACAGGTAATAACGTAAAAATACAAACATTCACCCAGTGTGAAGAAGGCCTACAGTCAATTGAATACTGGCCTGGCTATAGAGTTTGTTAACCCACTGCTAAGTAACATGTGAAATTGGCATCTGGCATTGAATATATTAAAGTTAGTTGCTTTTAATGGATTTGCGGAGTTGAGTCTTTTTGTACTAGATAAACATTCAACTGAATTGGGTTATTTCAGTTCACCCAGAGGTATAGGATGATGGTGTGTGTAATGACTGAAAGTGATGCCAGTGATACTGTAGGCCTAGGCTACTGTAGGTTTATGACGGTATGGAGAGGAGTGACTGTACAATGTAATCTGGGCTGCCAGGTATACTAGGACAGCTCTCATAACACCTTCATAATCCTATATAGCTAATCCATATGCTTACTGCTACAACAGTTCTCTGCACAGCAACAGGAACACTCGGGATGTATGACTATCAAACATACCTCAACAATGGACAGGGTTAGGAGAAAGTTCACGTCAAAGTGTGGTCATGTAGAAAATTGTAATTAAATTTCCATTGTGTTTTGACAAAAAAAAAATGTCGCTTGTATTATAAACGTGCACTATCTTATACATAGCAAACATGTTTTAATTTGTAGTGGCTGTTTATTTTTGTTTCTTTGTCAAATGGTTAATTCACTCTGATCTGTGTTTTACGACAATGTTCATTCAACAGCTTTATTTTACAAGTAGGATGTTCATAGATAGTAGACTACCGACCTTTCACCATAATTCCACCAGGGTTCGCCATTGCATTTCACCTGAAAGCGCAACGAACGCCTGTCCTACTGAATTGACCATTTCGAACTTGTTTATAGTATATCTTGATCAATCGGATGCATAGGCTACAAACAACTGAATAAGTGAATTGTAATATAAACATTGTTACAAACGTCTAGGCAAGGAACCCCAGTGCGCACAAAGTAGTCGAATATTTTCCATCCATCTCAAACCACCTACTCATTTGTCATTGAGCGACTTTCTTTTCTGGAAACAAAGTCGCTGGTAAAGGTGGTGATTGTTCCGGGTAGAGGCCTAAAGCACTAATGAAATGTGTTCGTTAACAAATTCCGGTGTGGTTTTGCAATGTGCTTACCACCAGCACTAACTGAAAAAGTGAGATAGAGGAAGAGAGAGGGAGGGGAACTGAAATGACGAACACAATGGATTTAGTATTTAGTAAAATTGCTTTAATAATGTAGGATATATTTTATTTATATTTTTTTATAGAGGTTTGTAAATTATTTATGCGACACCATGGACTCTAACATAATGGACATTCTAGAAGAATTCATGGAAAGTGCGTTGGTGACTTGGGTATGTGTCAAAGCTTATTTAAATCACTTTCAGATGCTATAGTAGTTGACCTAGATATACGTGATGATGATAGTCTTTTATAACATATAAAAACACATAGCCTATTGCTGTTGTTTTGCTTTTATGGAGTATCAATACATACAAATCCTGTAAATAAACGACGTGTAAATTTAAAAACACTTATGAGATTATGCATTTTGTAAATAAAGTATAACTCTTTTACAAAAGTTATAACAACACGGATGGGTTGAACTTGAATCAGACGTAAATGCTTGTCATAACTTTTGTCATAACAGCAAACAACACTTAGTTCTCAAACTTCTCCTTTTCACAGCTTTCTCTACAATGGCTCATAGAATGTATCTTGTTGTTTTACCTTATATCTGTGACTTCCTATTCCCTTTCTTATTTATTTCTCAGTAAAATATGACCATCTCGGGTTTCATTGATCTACACCACAGATTCCAGATAGCAGTTTTCTCTGTTTGCAGTGATCCCCATGTGGTCTCCATATACATTATTTAGGTTGTACAGTGCCTTCGGAATGTGTTCAGTCCCCTTGACTTTTACCGCATTTTGTTACGTTACAGCCGTATTCTAAAATGGAATAAGTTGTTTTTCCCCCTCATCAATCTACTCACAATACCCCACAATGACAAAGCAAAAACAGGTTTTTAGAAATTCTTACTAATTTATTCAAAATCCAAAACCCATTTACGTAAGTATTCAGACCGAGTCTTCTTGGGTATGACACTACAAGCTTGGCACATCTGTATTTGGGGAGTTTCTCCCATTCTTCTTTGCAGACCTTCTCAGCTCTGTCAGATTGGACGGGGAGCGTTGCTGCACAGCTATTTCCAGGTCTCTCCAGAGATGTTCGATCGGGTTTAAGTCATGGCTCTAGCTGGGCCACTCAAGGACATTCAGAGACTTGTCCCGAAGCATTTACATTTTTACATTTAAGTCATCTAGCAGACGCTGTTATCCAGAGCGACTTACAAATTGGTGCATTCACCTTATGACATCCAGTGGAACAGCCACTTTACAATAGTGCATCTAAATCTTTTAAGGGGGGTGAGAAGGATTACTTTATCCTATCCTAGGTATTCCTTAAAGAGGTGGGGTTTCAGGTGTCTCCGGAAGGTGGTGATTGACTCCGCTGTCCTGGCGTCGTGAGGGAGTGTGTTCCACCATTGGGGAGCCAGAGCAGCGAACAGTTTTGACTGGGCTGAGCGGGAACTGTACTTCCTCAGTGGTAGGGAGGCGAGCAGGCCAGAGGTGGATGAACGCAGTGCCCTTGTTTGGGTGTAGGGCCTGATCAGAGCCTGAAGGTACTGAGGTGCCGTTCCCCTCACAGCTCCGTAGGCAAGCACCATGGTCTTGTAGCGGATGCGAGCTTCAACTGGAAGCCAGTGGAGAGAGCGGAGGAGCGGGGTGACGTGAGAGAACTTGGGAAGGTTGAACACCAGACGGGCTGCGGCGTTCTGGATGAGTTGTAGGGGTTTAATGGCACAGGCAGGGAGCCCAGCCAACAGCGAGTTGCAGTAATCCAGACGGGAGATGACAAGTGCCTGGATTAGGACCTGCGCCGCTTCCTGTGTGAGGCAGGGTCGTACTCTGCGGATGTTGTAGAGCATGAACCTACAGGAACGGGCCACCGCCTTGATGTTAGTTGAGAACGACAGGGTGTTGTCCAGGATCACACCAAGGTTCTTAGCGCTCTGGGAGGAGGACACAATGGAGTTGTCAACCGTGATGGCGAGATCATGGAACGGGCAGTCCTTCCCCGGGAGGAAGAGCAGCTCCGTCTTGCCGAGGTTCAGCTTGAGGTGGTGATCCGTCATCCACACTGATATGTCTGCCAGACATGCAGAGATGCGATTCGCCACCTGGTCATCAGAAGGGGGAAAGGAGAAGATTAATTGTGTGTCGTCTGCATAGCAATGATAGGAGAGACCATGTGAGGTTATGACAGAGCCAAGTGACTTGGTGTATAGCGAGAATAGGAGAGGGCCTAGAACAGAGCCCTGGGGGACACCAGTGGTGAGAGCGCGTGGTGAGGAGACAGATTCTCGCCACGCCACCTGGTAGGAGCGACCTGTCAGGTAGGACGCAATCCAAGCGTGGGCCGCGCCGGAGATGCCCAACTCGGAGAGGGTGGAGAGGAGGATCTGATGGTTCACAGTATCGAAGGCAGCCGATAGGTCTAGAAGGATGAGAGCAGAGGAGAGAGAGTTAGCTTTAGCGGTGCGGAGCGCCTCCGTGATACAGAGAAGAGCAGTCTCAGTTGAATGACTAGTCTTGAAACCTGACTGATTTGGATCAAGAAGGTCATTCTGAGAGAGATAGCGGGAGAGCTGGCCAAGGACGGCACGTTCAAGAGTTTTGGAGAGAAAAGAAAGAAGGGATACTGGTCTGTAGTTGTTGACATCGGAGGGATCGAGTGTAGGTTTTTCAGAAGGGGTGCAACTCTCGCTCTCTTGAAGACGGAAGGGACGTAGCCAGCGGTCAGGGATGAGTTGATGAGCGAGGTGAGGTAAGGGAGAAGGTCTCCGGAAATGGTCTGGAGAAGAGAGGAGGGGATAGGGTCGAGCGGGCAGGTTGTTGGGCGGCCGGCCGTCACAAGACGCGAGATTTCATCTGGAGAGAGAGGGGAGAAAGAGGTCAGAGCACAGGGTAGGGCAGTGTGAGCAGAACCAGCGGTGTCGTTTGACTTAGCAAACGAGGATTGGATGTCGTCGACCTTCTTTTCAAAATGGTTGACAAAGTCATCTGCAGAGAGGGAGGAGGGGGGGGAGGGGGAGGAGGATTCAGGAGGGAGGAGAAGGTGGCAAAGAGCTTCCTAGGGTTAGAGGCAGCCACTCGTGTGTTGTCTTGGCTGTGTGCTTAGGGTCATTGTCCTGTTGGAAGGTGAACCTTTGCCCCAATCTGAGGTCCTGAGCGCTCTGGAGTAGGTTTTTTATCGAGGATCTCTTTGTACTTTGCTCTGTTCATCCTTGCCTCGACCCTGACTAGTCTCCCTGCCACTAAAAAACATCCCCACAGAATGATACTGCCACCACCATGCTTCACTGTAGGGGTAGTGCCAGGTTTCCTCCAGACGTGACACTTGGCATTCAGGCCAAAGAGTTCAATCTTGGTTTCAGACCAGAGGATCTTGCTTCTCATGGTCAGAGTTTTTAGGTGCCTTTTGGCAAACTCCAAGCGGGCTGTCATGTGCCTTTTTACTGAGGTGTAGCTTCTGTCTTGCCACTCCACCATAAAGGCCTGATTGGTGGAGTGCTGCAGAGATGGTTGTCCTTCTGGAATGTTCTCCCATCTCCACAGAGGAACTCTGGAGCTCTGTCAGAGTGACCATTAGGTTCTTAGTCACCTCCCTGACCAAGGCCCTTCTCCCCCGATTGCTCAGTTTGGCCAGGCAGCCAGCTTTAGGAAGAGTAAAACATCTTCCATTTAAGAATGATGGAGGCCACTGTGTTCTTGGGGACCTTCAGAATTGTTTTGGTACCCTTCCCTAGATCTGTGCCTCGACACATTCCTGTCTCTGAGCTCTATGGAAAATTCCTTTGCCCTCATTGCTTGGTTTTTGCTCTGACATGCACTGTCAATTGTGGGACCTTTTATAGGCAGCTGTGTGCCTTTCCAAATCATATCCAATCAATTGAATTTACCACAGTTGTACTCCAATCAAATTGAATAAACATCTCAAGGGCGATCAATGGAAACAGGATGCACCTGAGTTCAATTTCGAGTCTCAAAGCAAAGGGTCTGATTAATTATTTAAATAAGGTATCTGTATTTCATTTTTAATATATTTGTAAACATTTCAAAATACCTGTTTTCGTTTGTCATTATGTTGTATTGTGTGTAGATTGATGAGGATTTTTATTTATTTAATCCATTTTAGAATGAGGCTGTAACGTAACAAAATGTGGAAAAAGTCAAGGGATCTGAATAGTTTCCGAAGGCACCGTTTATTGTGTTTCTATAGAATTTAGGGCTCGATTCAATCCGTAGCGCAGAATATCTATGTTGTGGCGCGGTTCACATTTAAAGGTAATTTCCAATTGAGCCAATGTACACTACATGACCAAAAGTATGCTCGTCAAACTCATTCCAAAATCTCATTCCAAAATCATGTTTATTAATATGGAGTTGGTCCCCCCTTTGCTGCTATAACAGCCTCCACTCTTCTGGGAAGGATTTCCACTAGATGTTGGAACATTGCTGTGAGGTCGAGCACTTATGTTGGGCGATTAGGCCTGGCTCGCAGTCTGCGTTCCAATTCATCCCCAAGGTGTTCGATGGGGTTGAGGTCAGGCCTCTGTGCAAGCCAGTCAAGTTCATCCACACCGATCTTGACAAACTGTTGCCATAAAGTTGTAAGCACAGAATCGTCTAGAATGTCATTGTAGGCCGTAGCATTAAGATTTCCCTTCACTGGAACGAAGGGGCCTAGACCGAAGCATGAAAAACAGCCCCAGGCCATTATTCCTCCTCCACCAAACTTTACAGCATTGGGGCACATAGTGTTTTCCTGGCATCCGACAAACCCAGATTCTTCCGTCGGACTGCCAGATGGGGAAGTCGTAATTCATTACTCCAGAGAACGTGTTCCCACTGCTCCAGAGTCCAATGTCGTGGAGCTTTACACCACTCCAGCTGACACTTGGCATTGTGCATGGTGATCTTAGGCTTGTGTGCAGTGCGGCTGCTCAGCCATGGAAACCCATTTCATGAAGCTCCCGATGAACAGTTCTTGTGCTGACGTTGCTTCCAGAGACAGTTTAGAACTCTGTAGTGAGTGTTGCAACCGAGGACAGACCATTTCTACGTGCTTCAGCACTCGGCGGTCCTATTCTGTGAGCTTGTGTGGTGTACCACTTTGCGGCTGAGCCTTTGTTGTGCCTAGACGTTTCCACTTCACAATAACAGCTCTTGCAGTTGACCGGGGCAGCTCCAGCAGGGCAGAAATTTGACAAACTGACTTTTTGGAAAGATAGCTTCTGATGACGGAGCAATGTTAAAAGTTACTAAGCTCTTCAGTAAGGCCATTCTACTGCCAATGTTTGTCTATGGAGATTACATGGCTGTGTGCTAAATTTTATACACCTGTCAGCAATGGGTGTGGCTAAAATAGCCAAAACCACTCATTTGAAGGGGCGTCCACATGCTTTTGTATATATAGTGTATACAGCGTTTACTGTGAATGCAGTCTCCGCAACATTAATTGTTGATCGCGCTATGAAACGGATCTTCACCGCTACGGATTGAATTAAAGGCCCTAATAGGATGCCCCCTCCCTCAGGTACAGCTCTTTGATGGTGTAGTGGACAGGGAGGAGAATGTCATGCTCTTCAACCAGTACATGGAGGTGAACTCCAAGTCCCAGAATTCCCATGACCGCTACCTGAGGCTGACCAATGGGATCTTTCTCAACGAGGTCATGAGGGTCATGTAAGTTCACACCTTTGCACAGGCCTCAAATGTCACAAGCAGGAAGTACACATTCCATAGCATGGAATGTGTACTGAAGGATTCAATGTAATACATTTATTTTACTTTACCTGATCAAAGGTATTATAGCTGGTGAAATACTGGGCTGGGATAGTTACCTCTGCTAAGAGGTGAGAGCTTTTATGGCACAAGTAGACGTGCACACTGGCTCAATCCCCACTCTGTCTGTCTGTCTGTCTGTCTGTCTGTCTGTCTGTCTGTCTGTCTGTCTGTCATTCCCAGAGACCCCAACCCCAAGCTGGAGCATTTGTACCGCAGTGGGAGAGATGACCAGATGCTCCGAGTCCAGAACTTCTCCATCCTCAACCGACACCTCAGGGCCTTCTACCAGGTATTGGTATTTGTGTCATGATTTTGTTTGATACACAATCACATCTCAGAGTAATTTACCACACAAGGTCCAGACTTGAGCCTAGAGAGACATCCAGGAAAATCTCTGCGAGAAATGAACTTTAGTCCAATACAACGTACAAAACACACAAAAACATGAGTCTTCATTGTTTGAGTTCCTGCTTTTGATAAGTCATTCAAACCCTCTGAACAGTGGAGCATCATGGGAGGGACACCAGCAAGTTTCAAATAATATTCTGGGATTTATTCAGAAATGTTTTGGATACAATTTATTGACAGGACTGTTTGTCATGACAACAATTCCGTCTTGTCTGATGTTGCTACGATGTCATTTTGTTTTTTGTGGTTTCACTTCTTGGTTCGTGTTTCCTGGTCACACTGGCAGGACTGTGAAACCTTAAACCACCAGCAGCTTGTGGTCACTCTGCAGCCTAATTTCTCTCTACCAGGGCTTGTGTCTGAGAACTAAATATAGTCATCGTACTACGTTGAAACATACATGAACAAATTGGTCTACTTTCCCCTCTGATGTCATCTGCGTTTATATTCTAAACTGAACTAAACTGGAAGGTTTTGTCATTTCAATGTTGATTTGAATACAGTAACTGCAATGTGGTTAGGGAAATTTCAATAAATAAATCTTTGAATCATTTCAAGCTCTCCCTCTGATTCTGTCTACAGGAAGACCTACAGCAGCTGATTCTGATGCCTCTTCCGAACATTGCCATTTTGGGGCAAGACCCCCTAACAGGTAAAAAGAGCCAGTTGAAAGTACATAATCTCTGATTGGGCTCCTATGTTGTCTATGAGAGTATGATGGGAACAAGAGAGTCATAAGAGTGGTATCTGTGTCTTCAGAGGCAGCAGTGGAGGAGTTGAGGAGATTGCTCCTGCTCTTACTGGGATGTGCTGTACAGGTGATTTCTCACACACACACACACACACACACACACACACACACACACACACACACACACACACACACACACACACACACACACACACACACACACACACACACACACACACACACACACACACACACACACAACTTTACTGACTACTCTTTGTTGATCAACAACAGTGTGAGAGGAAGGAAACATTCATACAGCAAATCCAGTCGCTGGACATCGAGACTCAAACTGCCATTGCCAACTGTATCCAGGAGGTCAGTTCAGTTCCCTACTCATTTATTCATATCCACTATTAACGTTCACCACGTCAGCCATTTTGTGCTGGAATGCTCAGTCACATACTGTTATTACCATAGAGAGGTAAGAAACTGTTTTTCCTGCAGGTGACCCAGGACCCCAGAGCGGTGCTGCCGCTGCAGTGGGGGGAGCTGGGAGGGCTGGAGGGGGTGGAGCTACAGGTGCTGTTTGGCTCCATGGCCAGACAGATCCAAGGCCTGCTGGCACAGAGGGACACACACCTGGAGGTACACAGACAAATACTCACAAATAGGTCCAGAGCAACAAAGAGGAATTGAATGATGAAACCAGGCCTTTCAGCCTCTATAGGAGAGTGTATTCCAAATGAAAGCATCACGGTGTCAAACCTGATTTAAAAAGCTCTAAGGGTTTCTTCCTCTCCGAGATTCACACAGAACCTGATCCTGATTTCATCACCTTCCTATCATCTCTCTCCGTCTCTCTTTTTCCTTCTGTCTCTCCCTCCGCCCTCTCTCTCAGAGGATAGCAGAGTTGTGTTGGAAGAGTGAGGTCCATCAGGCTGAGTCTGTCATGGCAACCCGAGGTGGTCACGTTGACGAGCAGCCCCAGGGTCTGGCTGTCCAGCTAGCAGACAGCAGGGCCAAACTACGACGCCTCAAACAAGAACTGTAAGACGTGTGTGTATGCTTGTGTGTGTGAGTCTGTCATGTCAGTGTGTGCATCAACACTTTTTAAGTTGGAGGAAGACTTTTCTTTGAGAGATGTCTGGTAACTGTGAGAACTACATACAGTATGTCGTCCATTTCTAGGGAATACAAAGACAAGTGTGTGTTTAAGGTTTTTAAATTGGAAGAGGACTATTCTGTAAGAGGTGTCTGTAGTTTAGTAGTACAATACTATTGCAATAATGACGTCTGTTTCTAAAGGGAAGACAAAGGGGATCAACTATTGGATCACAAGCAGGAAGTACAAACTATGGACGAGCAGCTGAAGAAACTTCAGAAAGAGGTAAGATTTTCTCTGGTATCACTACCAGTAACTGGACCAGAACTTTCTGCTACTTTTGTCCTCCTCTAACCTCACCTCTATCTTGTGTGTGTTGGGCAGAACCGCAGTCTTCAGGGTGAGGTGCGGGGAATGCGAGCGTTGCGTGACGAGCTGGACTGTCTTCGTGACCGTGCAGGCAGAGCCGAGCAGCTGCAGACAGAAGTACAGAGCTGCACTCATAGACTACGCAGCCTGGAAGTCACTCGCACACAACTGAAGGTATCTCCACCAATACACTGCACACTGTTTAGTATACAGAGACACTATTGAGGGTTTCTACACTTATACACTACACACTGTTTAGTACACAGAGACTCTACTGAAGGTATCACCTGTCTCGGTCTCTGTCCCCCGTCTCTATGTCTATGTGTCTATCCCCTGTCTCTCTCCCTCTCTCTGTCTCTGTGTCTATCCCCTCTCTATCTTTGTCTCTATCCCCTGTCTCTGTCTCTATCCCCGGTCTCTGTCTCTATCCCCGGTCTCTGTCTCTATCCCCGGTCTCTGTCTCTATCCCCGGTCTCTGTCTCTATCCCCGGTCTCTGTCTCTATCCCCTGTCTCTGTCTCTATCCCCTGTCTCTGTCTCTATCCCCTGTCTCTGTCTCTATCCCCGGTCTCTGTCTCTATCCCCGGTCTCTGTCTCTATCCCCGGTCTCTGTCTCTATCCCCGGTCTCTGTCTCTATCCCCGGTCTCTGTCTCTATCCCCTGTCTCTGTCTCTATCCCCGGTCTCTGTCTCTATCCCCGGTCTCTGTCTCTATCCCCGGTCTCTGTCTCTATCCCCGGTCTCTGTCTCTATCCCCGGTCTCTGTCTCTATCCCCGGTCTCTGTCTCTATCCCCGGTCTCTGTCTCTATCCCCGGTCTTTGTCTCTATCCCCGGTCTTTGTCTCTATCCCCGGTCTCTGTCTCTATCCCCGGTCTCTGTCTCTATCCCCGGTCTCTGTCTCTATCCCCTGTCTGTCTCTATCCCCTGTCTCTGTCTCTATCCCCTGTCTCTGTCTCTATCCCCGGTCTCTGTTTCTTTCTCTCTCTCTGTTTCTATTCCCTATTCCTGTCTCTTTCTCTGTCTCTATCCCCTGTCCCCATCTCTCTCTGTTTCTATTCCCTGTCTCTGACTCTTTCTCTCTCTCTGTCTCTATCCCCTGTCCCCGTCTCTCTCTGTTTCTATTCCCTGTCCCTGTTTCTGACTCTTTCTCTCTGTCTGTCTGTCTCTATCCCCATCTCTCTCTGTCTCTATCCCCTGTCCCTGTCTCGGACTCTTTCTCTCTGTCTGTCTCTATCCCCTGTCCCCATCTCTCTCTGTCTCTATCCCCTGTCCCTGTCTGACTCTTTCTCTCTCTCTGTTTCTATCCCTTGTCCCTGTCTCTGACTCTTTCTCTCTCTCTCTGTTTCTATTCCCTGTCCCTGACTCTTTCTCTCTCTCTGTCTCTATCCCCTGTCCCCGTCTCTCTCTGTCTCTATCCCCTGTCCCTGTCTCTTTCTCTCTCTCTGTCTCTATCCCCTGTCCCCATCTCTCTCTGTCTCTATCCCCTGTCTCTGACTCTTTCTCTCTCTCTGTCTCTATCCCCTGTCCCCATCTCTCTCTGTCTCTATCCCCTGTCCCTGTCTGACTCTTTCTCTCTCTCTGTCTCTATCCCCTGTCCCTGTCTCTGACTCTTTCTCTCTCTCTATCCCCTGTCCCCGTCTCTCTCTGTCTCTATCCCCTGTCCCTGTCTCTTTCTCTCTCTCTGTCTCTATCCCCTGTCCCTGTCTCTTTCTCTCTCTGTCTCTATCCCCTGTCCCCATCTCTCTCTGTCTCTATCCCCTGTCCCCATCTCTCTCTGTCTCTATCCCCTGTCCCCATCTCTCTCTGTCTCTATCCCCTGTCCCCATCTCTCTCTGTCTCTATCCCCTGTCCCCGTCTCTCTCTGTCTCTATCCCCTGTCCCCATCTCTCTCTGTCTCTATCCCCTGTCCCCATCTCTCTCTGTCTCTATCCCCTGTCCCCATCTCTCTCTGTCTCTATCCCCTGTCCCCATCTCTCTCTGTCTCTATCCCCTGTCCCCGTCTCTCTCTGTCTCTATCCCCTGACCCCATCTCTCTCTGTCTCTATCCCCTGTCCCCATCTCTCTCTGTCTCTATCCCCTGTCCCCATCTCTCTCTGTCTCTATCCCTGTCCCCATCTCTCTCTGTCTCTATCCCCTGTCCCCATCTCTCTCTGTCTCTATCCCCTGTCCCCGTCTCTCTCTGTCTCTATCCCTGTCCCCGTCTCTCTCTGTCTCTATCCCTGTCCCCGTCTCTCTCTGTCTCTATCCCTGTCCCCGTCTCTCTCTGTCTCTATCCCCTGTCCCCATCTCTCTCTGTCTCTATCCCCTGTCCCCGTCTCTCTCTGTCTCTATCCCTGACCCCATCTCTCTCTGTCTCTATCCCCTGTCCCCATCTCTCTCTGTCTCTATCCCCTGTCCCCATCTCTCTCTGTCTCTATCCCCTGTCCCCATCTCTCTCTGTCTCTATCCCCTGTCCCCATCTCTCTCTGTCTCTATCCCTGTCCCCATCTCTCTCTGTCTCTATCCCCTGTCCCCATCTCTCTCTGTCTCTATCCCTGTCCCCATCCCCTGTCCCCGTCTCTCTCTGTCTCTATCCCTGTCCCCGTCTCTCTCTGTCTCTATCCCCTGTCCCCATCTCTCTCTGTCTCTATCCCCTGTCCCCATCTCTCTCTGTCTCTATCCCTGTCCCCATCTCTCTCTGTCTCTATCCCCTGTCCCCATCTCTCTCTGTCTCTATCCCCTGTCCCCATCTCTCTCTGTCTCTATCCCTGTCCCCATCTCTCTCTGTCTCTATCCCCTGTCCCTGTCTGACTCTTTCTCTCTCTGTCTCTATCCCTTGTCCCTGTCTGACTCTTTCTCTCTCTCTGTCTCTATCCCTGTCCCCATCTCTCTCTGTCTCTATCCCCTGTCCCCATCTCTCTCTGTCTCCATCTCTCTCTGTCTCTATCCCCTGTCCCCATCTCTCTCTGTCTCTATCCCCTGTCCCCATCTCTCTCTGTCTCTATCCCCTGTCCCCATCTCTCTCTGTCTCTATCCCCTGTCCCCATCTCTCTCTGTCTCTATCCCTGTCCCCATCTCTCTCTGTCTCTATCCCCTGTCCCCATCTCTCTCTGTCTCTATCCCCTGTCCCTGTCTGACTCTTTCTCTCTCTGTCTCTATCCCCTGTCCCTGTCTGACTTTCTCTCTCTCTGTCTCTATCCCCTGTCCCTGTCTGACTCTTTCTCTCTCTCTGTCTCTATCCCCTGTCCCCATCTCTCTCTGTCTCTATCCCCTGTCCCCATCTCTCTCTGTCTCTATCCCCTGTCCCCATCTCTCTCTGTCTCTATCCCCTGTCCCCATCTCTCTCTGTCTCTATCCCCTGTCCCCATCTCTCTCTGTCTCTATCCCCTGTCCCCATCTCTCTCTGTCTCTATCCCCTGTCCCCATCTCTCTCTGTCTCTATCCCCTGTCCCCGTCTCTGACTCTTTCTCTCTCTCTGTCTCTATCCCCTGTCCCTGTCTGACTCTTTCTCTCTCTGTCTCTATCCCCTGTCCCTGTCTGACTTTCTCTCTCTCTGTCTCTATCCCCTGTCCCCATCTCTCTCTGTCTCTATCCCCTGTCCCCGTCTCTCTCTGTCTCTATCCCCTGTCCCCGTCTCTGACTCTTTCTCTCTCTCTGTCTCTATCCCCTGTCCCCATCTCTCTCTGTCTCTATCCCCTGTCCCCATCTCTCTCTGTCTCTATCCCCTGTCCCCATCTCTCTCTGTCTCTATCCCCTGTCCCCATCTCTGACTCTTTCTCTCTCTCTGTCTCTATCCCCTGTCCCTGTCTGACTCTTTCTCTCTCTGTCTCTATCCCCTGTCCCTGTCTGACTCTTTCTCTCTCTGTCTCTATCCCCTGTCCCTGTCTGACTCTTTCTCTCTCTCTGTCTCTATCCCCTGTCCCTGTCTGACTCTTAATCTCTCTCTGTCTCTATCCCCTGTCCCTGTCTGACTCTTAATCTCTCTCTGTCTCTATCCCCTGTCCCCATCTCTCTCTGTCTCTATCCCCTGTCCCTGTCTGACTCTTTCTCTCTCTCTGTCTCTATCCCTGTCCCCATCTCTCTCTGTCTCTATCCCCTGTCCCTGTCTGACTCTTTCTCTCTCTCTGTCTCTATCCCCTGTCCCTGTCTGACTCTTAATCTCTCTCTGTCTCTATCCCCTGTCCCTGTCTGACTCTTTCTCTCTCTGTCTCTATCCCCTGTCCCTGTCTGACTCTTTCTCTCTCTCTGTCTCTATCCCCTGTCCCTGTCTGACTCTTTCTCTCTCTGTCTCTATCCCCTGTCCCTGTCTGACTCTTTCTCTCTCTCTGTCTCTATCCCCTGTCCCCATCTCTCTCTGTCTCTATCCCCTGTCCCCATCTCTGACTCTTTCTCTCTCTCTGTCTCTATCCCCTGTCCCTGTCTGACTCTTTCTCTCTCTGTCTGTCTCTATCCCCTGTCCCCATCTCTCTCTGTCTCTATCCCCTGTCCCCGTCTCTGACTCTTTCTCTCTCTCTGTCTCTATCCCCTGTCCCCATCTCTCTCTGTCTCTATCCCCTGTCCCCATCTCTCTCTGTCTCTATCCCCTGTCCCCATCTCTGACTCTTTCTCTCTCTGTCTGTCTCTATCCCCTGTCCCCGTCTCTGACTCTTTCTCTCTCTGTCTGTCTCTATCCCCTGTCCCCATCTCTCTCTGTCTCTATCCCCTGTCCCCATCTCTCTCTGTCTCTATCCCCTGTCCCCATCTCTGACTCTTTCTCTCTCTCTGTCTCTATCCCCTGTCCCTGTCTGACTCTTTCTCTCTCTGTCTGTCTCTATCCCCTGTCCCCATCTCTCTCTGTCTCTATCCCCTGTCCCCGTCTCTGACTCTTTCTCTCTCTCTGTCTCTATCCCTGTCCCCATCTCTCTCTGTCTCTATCCCCTGTCCCCATCTCTCTCTGTCTCTATCCCCTGTCCCCGTCTCTGACTCTTTCTCTCTCTCTGTCTCTATCCCCTGTCCCCATCTCTCTCTGTCTCTATCCCCTGTCCCCATCTCTCTCTGTCTCTATCCCCTGTCCCCGTCTCTGACTCTTTCTCTCTCTCTGTCTCTATCCCCTGTCCCCATCTCTCTCTGTCTCTATCCCCTGTCCCCATCTCTCTCTGTCTCTATCCCCTGTCCCCATCTCTCTCTGTCTCTATCCCCTGTCCCCATCTCTGACTCTTTCTCTCTCTCTGTCTCTATCCCCTGTCCCTGTCTGACTCTTTCTCTCTCTGTCTCTATCCCCTGTCCCCATCTCTGACTCTTTCTCTCTCTCTGTCTCTATCCCCTGTCCCTGTCTGACTCTTTCTCTCTCTGTCTCTATCCCCTGTCCCCATCTCTGACTCTTTCTCTCTCTCTGTCTCTATCCCCTGTCCCTGTCTGACTCTTTCTCTCTCTGTCTCTATCCCCTGTCCCTGTCTGACTCTTTCTCTCTCTCTGTCTCTATCCCCTGTCCCTGTCTGACTCTTAATCTCTCTCTGTCTCTATCCCCTGTCCCTGTCTGACTCTTTCTCTCTCTCTGTCTCTATCCCCTGTCCCCATCTCTGACTCTTTCTCTCTCTCTGTCTCTATCCCCTGTCCCTGTCTGACTCTTTCTCTCTCTGTCTGTCTCTATCCCCTGTCCCCATCTCTCTCTGTCTCTATCCCCTGTCCCCGTCTCTGACTCTTTCTCTCTCTCTGTCTCTATCCCCTGTCCCTGTCTGACTCTTTCTCTCTCTCTGTCTCTATCCCCTGTCCCCATCTCTCTCTGTCTCTATCCCCTGTCCCCATCTCTCTCTGTCTCTATCCCCTGTCCCCATCTCTCTCTGTCTCTATCCCCTGTCCCCATCTCTCTCTGTCTCTATCCCCTGTCCCCATCTCTCTCTGTCTCTATCCCCTGTCCCCGTCTCTGACTCTTTCTCTCTCTCTGTCTCTATCCCCTGTCCCCATCTCTCTCTGTCTCTATCCCCTGTCCCTGTCTGACTCTTTCTCTCTCTCTGTCTCTATCCCCTGTCCCCATCTCTCTCTGTCTCTATCCCCCGTCCCCATCTCTGACTCTTTCTCTCTCTCTGTCTCTATCCCCTGTCCCCATCTCTCTCTGTCTCTATCCCCTGTCCCTGTCTGACTCTTTCTCTCTCTCTATCCCTGTCCCTGTCTGACTCTTTCTCTCTCTCTGTCTCTATCCCCTGTCCCTGTCTGACTCTTAATCTCTCTGTCTCTATCCCCTGTCCCCATCTCTCTCGGTCTCTATCCCCTGTCCCCATCTCTCTCTGTCTCTATCCCCTGTCCCTGTCTGACTCTTTCTCTCTCTGTCTCTATCCCCTGTCCCTGTCTGACTCTTTCTCTCTCTGTCTCTATCCCCTGTCCCTGTCTGACTCTTTCTCTCTCTCTGTCTCTATCCCCTGTCCCTGTCTGACTCTTTCTCTCTCTCTGTCTCTATCCCCTGTCCCTGTCTGACTCTTTCTCTCTCTCTGTCTCTATCCCCTGTCCCTGTCTGACTCTTTCTCTCTCTCTGTCTCTATCCCCTGTCCCTGTCTGACTCTTTCTCTCTCTGTCTCTATCCCCTGTCCCTGTCTGACTCTTTCTCTCTCTCTGTCTCTATCCCCTGTCCCTGTCTGACTCTTTCTCTCTCTCTGTCTCTATCCCCTGTCCCTGTCTGACTCTTAATCTCTCTGTCTCTATCCCCTGTCCCCATCTCTCTCTGTCTCTATCCCCTGTCCCAATCTCTCTCTGTCTCTATCCCCTGTCCCTGTCTGACTCTTTCTCTCTCTGTCTCTATCCCCTGTCCCTGTCTGACTCTTTCTCTCTCTCTATCCCCTGTCCCTGTCTGACTCTTTCTCTCTCTCTGTCTCTATCCCCTGTCCCTGTCTGACTCTTAATCTCTCTGTCTCTATCCCCTGTCCCCATCTCTCTCGGTCTCTATCCCCTGTCCCCATCTCTCTCTGTCTCTATCCCCTGTCCCCATCTCTCTCGGTCTCTATCCCCTGTCCCCATCTCTCTCTGTCTCTATCCCCTGTCCCTGTCTGACTCTTTCTCTCTCTCTGTCTCTATCCCCTGTCCCTGTCTGACTCTTTCTCTCTCTCTGTCTCTATCCCCCTGTCCCCATCTCTCTGTCTGTCTCTATCCCCTGTCCCCATCTCTCTCTGTCTCTATCCCCTGTCCCCATCTCTGACTCTTTCTCTCTCTCTGTCTCTATCCCTGTCCCTGTCTGACTCTTTCTCTCTCTCTGTCTCTATCCCCTGTCCCTGTCTGACTCTTTCTCTCTCTGTCTCTATCCCCTGTCCCTGTCTCTTTCTCTCTGTCTGTCTCTATCCCCTGTCCCCATCTCTCTCTGTCTCTATCCCCTGTCCCCATCTCTGACTCTTTCTCTCTCTCTGTCTCTATCCCCTGTCCCCATCTCTCTCTGTCTCTATCCCCTGTCCCTGTCTCTGACTCTCTCTCTGTCTCTATCCCCCTGTCCCCGTCTGACTCTTTCTCTCTCTCTGTCTCTATCCCCTGTCCCCGTCTCTCTCTGTCTCTATCCCCTGTCCCCATCTCTGACTCTTTCTCTCTCTCTGTCTCTATCCCCTGTCCCTGTCTGACTCTTTCTCTCTCTCTGTCTCTATCCCCTGTCCCTGTCTGACTCTTTCTCTCTCTGTCTCTATCCCCTGTCCCTGTCTCTTTCTCTCTGTCTGTCTCTATCCCCTGTCCCCATCTCTCTCTGTCTCTATCCCTGTCCCCATCTCTGACTCTTTCTCTCTCTCTGTCTCTATCCCCTGTCCCCATCTCTCTCTGTCTCTATCCCCTGTCCCTGTCTCTGACTCTCTCTCTGTCTCTATCCCCCTGTCCCCGTCTGACTCTTTCTCTCTCTCTGTCTCTATCCCCTGTCCCCATCTCTGACTCTTTCTCTCTCTCTGTCTCTATCCCCTGTCCCTGTCTGACTCTTTCTCTCTCTCTGTCTCTATCCCCTGTCCCTGTCTGACTCTTTCTCTCTCTGTCTCTATCCCCTGTCCCTGTCTCTTTCTCTCTGTCTGTCTCTATCCCCTGTCCCCATCTCTCTCTGTCTCTATCCCCTGTCCCCATCTCTGACTCTTTCTCTCTCTCTGTCTCTATCCCCTGTCCCCATCTCTCTCTGTCTCTATCCCCTGTCCCTGTCTCTGACTCTCTCTCTGTCTCTATCCCCCTGTCCCCGTCTGACTCTTTCTCTCTCTCTGTCTCTATCCCCTGTCCCCGTCTCTCTCTGCGTCTCTGTCCCGTCTCTGTATGGCGCCCCCCATAGGAGCAGCAGCAGCTGTGTGTGGCACTGCAGGAGACCCGGGTCCTGCTGGAGGAGCAGCTGGTGGACACACGACAACGCTGCTCGAGCCTACGTGAGCTGGAGAGAGACAATCTACTGCTGCGACGAAGACTCATAGACCTGGAGGGGGTAGGTAATGATGGTAATGTGTGTGTGGTAATGTGTTTCTGAATCACAAGTAAGACATTTGGCTCACGTAGATATTTCCCCTAATTTGTTGGTGTCTGTGTGTGTGTAGGAGCGGGATACTGAGAGGCAGAGGGTCGATGAGCTGTTAGAGATGAATATGGGCCTGGAGGCAGAGCTTAGACAGGAGCTTAGACATAACAACAATACAGGCACGATGACAGCGGCTCCACATTTCCACCAATTGGAGGTGGAGTCTGATGAGGAGGCTGGGCTAAGAGTGGAGCTAAGAGAAGAGATTGGTCAGTCAGTCTGCCTGTCTGTTGTGTGTCTTTTCAGTTAAATTAGATTATTTTCAACAACCCCTCCTCTCTAATTCAAATTCAAATAAGCTTTAATGGCATGAATGGTACCACTGTTGCCAAAGCAATTAAATATATATCCCTCCCTCTCCACTCCCTCTCTCTCTCATTCTCTCTCTCTCAGATCTGAAGCCTCTGAGTGTGGAGGTGGGCGAGGCATCGTCACTGAGGCTTCTGGGAGCTGAGAATGAGAACGCTGAGCTGAGGAGACGCCTGGAGGACCTGCAGTCCGAACAGGAGTTCAGGGGTCAGAGGGTAAGGGTCACGAGAGTCGATCTATCAAAATGGATCGAGTCTAGGTTAAACCTCCAGGGGGCAGGCAAAGGCAACAGTAGCAAGGAACAGTAAAGAAGAATGAGACTCTACACAGGGAGCCTTGTGGCTTGCCAAGTACTTGTATTAGTGTCCAGGCTAAGGGCACTGCTATTGGAGGATCCAACTGTCTGCTATGTTTTGCAGCAAGCTGATTTGCCGGAGGTGAGGGAGGAGCTGGCCTGTCTGGATGCAGAACATCAGAATACGCTAAGAGAGGTGAGCTGATGTGACCGACTTTGTTAACCCTCTGAGCTAAAGCCTAGGCATTAGGAGGCTAACAAAAGTATTTAGGTCTTAAGAGAACGCTATTCATCATGTGGGTCACTAAACCGTTACAGTGATGTTTACAGTGCATTCAGAAAGTATTCAGACCCCTTCACTTTTGCCACATTCTGTTACAGCCTTACTCTAAAATGATTTTTTTTAAAAAATGTCCTCATCAATCTACACACAATACCCCATAATGACAAAGCGAAAACAGGTTTTTAGAAATGTTTGCAAAAAAAAATAAACAGAAATACCTTATTTACATAAGTATTCAGACCCTTTGCTACAAGACTCAAAATTGAGCTCTGGTGCATCCTGTTTCCATTGATCATCCTTGAGAGGTTTATACATCTTGATTGGAGATGGGAGAGGCAGGACATGCAGCGCGATCTTTGTCAGAAATAGAACTGACTTCTATTTTACCTCTTGGCAAAGCAGACGCTCGTTGGCGGGCGCGAGCAGTGTGGGTGCAATAACATAGATTTCTAAATTATTTTGCGACACGAGTGCAGGCGCAGGCGACGCAAGCGATGTAGTCAGCCTGTCAGACCATGAGAAACAAGAATCAACATCTGGAGGAAACCTGGCACCATCCGTACAGTGAAGCATGGTGGTGGTAGCATCATGCTGTGGGGATGTTTTTCAGCGGCAGGGACTGGAGGACTAGTCAGGATCGAGGGAAAGATTTTTAATTTTTTAATTTTTTTTATTTCACCTTTATTTAACCAGGTAGGCTAGTTGAGAACAAGTTCTCATTTGCAACTGCGACCTGGCCAAGATAAAGCATAGCAGTGTGAACAGACAACACAGAGTTACACATGGAGTAAACAATTAGCAAGTCAATAACACAGTAGAAAAAAATGGGCAGTCTATATACAATGTGTGCAAAAGGCATGAGGAGGTAGGCGAATAATACAATTTTGCAGATTAACACTGGAGTGATAAATGATCAGATGGTCATGTACAGGTAGAGATATTGGTGTGCAAAAGAGCAGAAAAGTAAATAAATAAAAACAGTATAAAAACAGTATGGGAATGAGGTAGGTGAAAATGGGTGAGCTATTTACCTATAGACTATGTACAGCTGCAGCGATCGGTTAGCTGCTCGGATAGCTGATGTTTGAAGTTGGTGAGGGAGATAAAAGTCTCCAACTTCAGCGATTTTTGCAATTCGTTCCAGTCACAGGCCGCAGAGTACTGGAACGAAAGGCGGCCAAATGAGGTGTTGGCTTTAGGGATGATCAGTGAGATACACCTGCTGGAGCGCGTGCTACGGATGGGTGTTGCCATCGTGACCAGTGAACTGAGATAAGGCGGAGCTTTACCTAGCATGGACTTGTAGATGACCTGGAGCCAGTGGGTCTGGCGACGAATATGTAGTGAGGGCCAGCCGACTAGAGCATACAAGTCGCAGTGGTGGGTGGTATAAGGTGCTTTAGTGACAAAACGGATGGCACTGTGATAGACTGCATCCAGTTTGCTGAGTAGAGTGTTGGAAGCCATTTTGTAGATGACATCGCCGAAGTCGAGGATCGGTAGGATAGTCAGTTTTACTAGGGTAAGCTTGGCAGCGTGAGTGAAGGAGGCTTTGTTGCGGAATAGAAAGCCGACTCTTGATTTGATTTTCGATTGGGGATGTTTGATGTGAGTCTGGTTAGGAGAGTTTGCAGTCTAGCCAGACACCTAGGTACTTATAGATGTCCACATATTCAAGGTCGGAACCATCCAGGGTGGTGATGCTAGTCGGGCATGCGGGTGCAGGCAGCGATCGGTTGAAAAGCATGCATTTGGTTTTACTCGCGTTTAAGAGCAGTTGGAGGCCACGGAAGGAGTGCTGTATGGCATTGAAGCTCGTTTGGAGGTTTGATAGCACAGTGTCCAATGACGGGCCGAAAGTATATAGAATGGTGTCGTCTGCGTAGAGGTGGATCAGGGAATCGCCCGCAGCAAGAGCAACATCATTGATATATACAGAGAAAAGAGTCGGCCCGAGAATTGAACCCTGTGGCACCCCCATAGAGACTGCCAGAGGACCGGACAACATGCCCTCCGATTTGACACACTGAACTCTGTCTGCAAAGTAATTGGTGAACCAGGCAAGGCAGTCATCCGAAAAACCGAGGCTGTTGAGTCTGCCGATAAGAATATGGTGATTGACAGAGTCGAAAGCCTTGGCGAGGTCGATGAAGAGGGCTGCACAGTACTGTCTTTTATCGATGGCGGTTATGATATCGTTTAGTACCTTGAGTGTGGCTGAGGTGCACCCGTGACCGGCTCGGAAACGGAGCAAAGTACAGAGAGATCCTTAATGAAACCTGCTCCAGAGCGCTCAGGACTTCAGACTGGGGCGAAGGTTCACCTTCCAACAGGACAACGACCCTAAGCACTCAGCCAAGACAACTCAGTAGTGGCTTCAGGACAAGTCCCTGAATGTCCTTGAGTGGCCCAGCCAAAGCCTGGACTTGAACCCATTCGAACATTTCTGGCATCATACCCAAGGAGACTCAAGGCTGCAATCACTACCAAAGGTGCTTCAACAAAGCACTGAGTAAAGGGTCTTAATACTTCTATAAATGTGGTATTTCATTTTTTTATTTTTAATAAATTTTCAAAAATATCAAAACACCTGTTTTTTCTTTGTCATTATTGGGTATTGTGTGTAGATGTATGAGGGGACAAAGTATTCAATCCATTTTAGAATAAGGCTGTAATGTAACAAAATGTGGAAAAAGTCAAGGGGTCTGAATACTTTCCAAAGGCACTGTATCTAGATGTGACCTCACTGTCGTCTGACATGTATCTAGATGTGACCTCACTGTCGTCTGACATGTATCTAGATGTGATCTCACTGTGCCGTCTGACATGTATCTAGATGTGATCTCACTGTGTCGTCTGACATGTATCTAGATGTGATCTCACTGTGTCGTCTGACATGTATCTAGATGTGATCTCACTGTGCCGTCTGACATGTATCTAGATGTGACCTCACTGTGTCGTCTGACATGTATCTAGATGTGACCTCACTGTGTCGTCTGACATGTATCTAGATGTGACCTCACTGTGCCGTCTGACATGTATCTAGATGTGACCTCACTGTGTCGTCTGACATGTATTTAGATGTGACCTCACTGTGTCGTCTGACATGTATTTAGATGTGACCTCACTGTGTCGTCTGACATGTATCTAGATGTGACCTCACCGTGCCGTCTGACATGTATCTAGATGTGACCTCACTGTGTCGTCTGACATGTATCTAGATGTGACCTCACTGTCGTCCGACATGTATTTAGATGTGACCTCACTGTGTCGTCTGACATGTATCTAGATGTGACCTCACCGTGCCGTCTGACATGTATCTAGATGTGACCTCACTGTGTCGTCTGACATGTATCTAGATGTGACCTCACTGTCGTCCGACATGTATTTAGATGTGACCTCACTGTGTCGTCTGACATGTATCTAGATGTGAACTCACTGTCGTCCGACATGTATTTAGATGTGACCTCACTGTGTCGTCTGACATGTATCTAGATGTGAACTCACTGTCGTCCGACATGTATCTAGATGTGAACTCACTGCCGTCTGACATGTATCTAGATGTGACCTCACTGTGTCGTCTGACATGTATCTAGATGTGATCTCACCGTGCCGTCTGACATGTATCTAGATGTGACCTCACTGTGTTGTCTGACATGTATCTAGATGTGATCTCACCGTGCCGTCTGACATGTATCTAGATGTGACCTCACTGTGTTGTCTGACATGTATCTAGATGTGATCTCACCGTGTCGTCTGACATGTATCTAGATGTGACCTCACTGTCGTCCGACATGTATTTAGATGTGATCTCACCGTGCCGTCTGACATGTATCTAGATGTGACCTCACTGTGTCGTCTGACATGTATCTAGATGTGATCTCACTGTGTCGTCTGACATGTATCTAGATGTGACCTCACTGTCGTCCGACATGTATTTAGATGTGATTTCACCGTGTCGTCTGACATGTATCTAGATGTGACCTCACCGTGCCGTCTGACATGTATCTAGATGTGACCTCACTGTGTCGTCTGACATGTATTTAGATGTGATCTCACCGTGCCGTCTGACATGTATCTAGATGTGACCTCACTGTGTCGTCTGACATGTATTTAGATGTGACCTCACGGTGTCGTCTGACATGTATTTAGATGTGAGCTCACCGTGTCGTCTGACATGTATCTAGATGTGACCTCACCGTGTCGTCTGACATGTATCTAGATGTGACCTCACCGTGCCGTCTGACATGTATCTAGATGTGACCTCACCGTGTCGTCTGACATGTATCTAGATGTGACCTCACCGTGCCGTCTGACATGTATCTAGATGTGACCTCACTGTGTCGTCTGACATGTATCTAGATGTGACCTCACTGTCGTCCGACATGTATTTAGATGTGACCTCACTGTGTCGTCTGACATGTATCTAGATGTGACCTCACTGTCGTCCGACATGTATTTAGATGTGACCTCACTGTGTCGTCTGACATGTATCTAGATGTGAACTCACTGTCGTCCGACATGTATTTAGATGTGATCTCACCGTGCCGTCTGACATGTATCTAGATGTGATCTCACCGTGCCGTCTGACATGTATCTAGATGTGATCTCACCGTGCCGTCTGACATGTATCTAGATGTGATCTCACCGTGCCGTCTGACATGTATCTAGATGTGACCTCACTGTGTCGTCTGACATGTATCTAGATGTGATCTCACCGTGCCGTCTGACATGTATCTAGATGTGACCTCACCGTGCCGTCTGACATGTATCTAGATGTGACCTCACTGTGCCGTCTGACATGTATCTAGATGTGACCTCACTGTGTCGTCTGACATGTATCTAGATGTGACCTCACTGTCGTCCGACATGTATTTAGATGTGATCTCACCGTGCAGTCTGACATGTATCTAGATGTGACCTCACTGTGTCGTCTGACATGTATCTAGATGTGACCTCACTGTCGTCCGACATGTATCTAGATGTGACCTCACTGTGTCGTCTGACATGTATTTAGATGTGATTTCACCGTGTCGTCTGACATGTATCTAGATGTGACCTCACCGTGCCGTCTGACATGTATCTAGATGTGATCTCACCGTGCCGTCTGACATGTATCTAGATGTGACCTCACTGTCGTCCGACATGTATCTAGATGTGACCTCACTGTGTCGTCTGACATGTATCTAGATGTGACCTCACTGTGTCGTCTGACATGTATCTAGATGTGACCTCACTGTGTCGTCTGACATGTATCTAGATGTGACCTCACCGTGTCGTCTGACATGTATCTAGATGTGACCTCACTGTGTTGTCTGACATGTATCTAGATGTGACCTCACCATGTCGTCTGACATGTATCTAGATGTGACCTCACCGTGTCGTCCGACATGTATCTAGATGTGACCTCACTGTGTTGTCTGACATGTATCTAGATGTGATCTCACCGTGCCGTCTGACATGTATTTAGATGTGACCTCACTGTGTCGTCTGACATGTATCTAGATGTGATCTCACCGTGCCGTCTGACATGTATCTAGATGTGACCTCACTGTGTCGTCTGACATGTATCTAGATGTGATCTCACCGTGCCGTCTGACATGTATCTAGATGTGACCTCACTGTGTCGTCTGACATGTATCTAGATGTGACCTCACTGTGTCGTCTGACATGTATCTAGATGTGACCTCACCGTGCCGTCTGACATGTATCTAGATGTGACCTCACTGTGTCGTCTGACATGTGTCTAGATGTGACCTCACCGTGCCGTCTGACATGTATCTAGATGTGACCTCACTGTGTCGTCTGACATGTATTTAGATGTGATCTCACCGTGCCGTCTGACATGTATCTAGATGTGATCTCACCGTGCCGTCTGACATGTATTTAGATGTGACCTCACTGTGTCGTCTGACATGTATCTAGATGTGACCTCACTGTGTCGTCTGACATGTATCTAGATGTGACCTCACTGTGTCGTCTGACATGTATCTAGATGTGACCTCACTGTGTCGTCTGACATGTATCTAGATGTGATCTCACCGTGCCGTCTGACATGTATCTAGATGTGACCTCACTGTGTCGTCTGACATGTATCTAGATGTGACCTCACCGTGTCGTCTGACATGTATCTAGATGTGACCTCACTGTGTCGTCGGACATGTATCTAGATGTGACCTCACTGTGTCGTCTGACATGTATCTAGATGTGACCTCACTGTGTTGTCTGACATGTATTTAGATGTGACCTCACCGTGCCGTCTGACATGTATTTAGATGTGATTTCACCGTGTATGACATGTATCTAGATGTGACCTCACTGTGTCGTCTGACATGTATCTAGATGTGACCTCACTGTGTCGTCTGACATGTATCTAGATGTGACCTCACTGTGTTGTCTGACATGTATCTAGATGTGACCTCACTGTGTCGTCTGACATGTATCTAGATGTGACCTCACTGTGTCGTCTGACATGTATCTAGATGTGACCTCACCGTGTTGTCTGACATGTATCTAGATGTGACCTCACTGTGTTGTCTGACATGTATCTAGATGTGATCTCACCGTGCCGTCTGACATGTATCTAGATGTGACCTCACCGTGTTGTCTGACATGTATCTAGATGTGACCTCACCGTGCCGTCTGACATGTATCTAGATGTGACCTCACCGTGCCGTCTGACATGTATCTAGATGTGACCTCACCGTGCCGTCTGACATGTATCTAGATGTGACCTCACTGTGCCGTCTGACATGTATCTAGATGTGACCTCACTGTCGTCTGACATGTATCTAGATGTGACCTCACTGTGTTGTCTGACATGTATCTAGATGTGATCTCACCGTGCCGTCTGACATGTATCTAGATGTGACCTCACTGTGTCGTCTGACATGTATCTAGATGTGACCTCACCGTGTTGTCTGACATGTATCTAGATGTGATCTCACCGTGCCGTCTGACATGTATCTAGATGTGACCTCACCGTGCCGTCTGACATGTATCTAGATGTGACCTCACTGTGTTGTCTGACATGTATCTAGATGTGACCTCACCGTGCCGTCTGACATGTATTTAGATGTGACCTCACTGTGCCGTCTGACATGTATCTAGATGTGATCTCACTGTGTTGTCTGACATGTATCTAGATGTGATCTCACCGTGCCGTCTGACATGTATCTAGATGTGACCTCACCGTGCCGTCTGACATGTATCTAGATGTGACCTCACCGTGTTGTCTGACATGTATCTAGATGTGACCTCACCGTGCCGTCTGACATGTATCTAGATGTGACCTCACTGTGTCATCTGACATGTATTTAGATGTGATCTCACTGTGTCGTCTGACATGTATCTAGATGTGACCTCACCGTGTTGTCTGACATGTATCTAGATGTGACCTCACTGTGTTGTCCGACATGTTTCTAGATGTGACCTCACCGTGTTGTCTGACATGTATCTAGATGTGATCTCACTGTGCCGTCTGACATGTATTTAGATGTGACCTCACCGTGCCGTCTGACATGTATCTAGATGTGACCTCACCGTGTTGTCTGACATGTATCTAGATGTGACCTCACCGTGCCGTCTGACATGTATCTAGATGTGACCTCACCGTGTTGTCTGACATGTATCTAGATGTGACCTCACCGTGCCGTCTGACATGTATCTAGATGTGACCTCACTGTGTTGTCTGACATGTATCTAGATGTGATCTCACCGTGCCGTCTGACATGTATCTAGATGTGACCTCACCGTGCCGTCTGACATGTATCTAGATGTGACCTCACCGTGTTGTCTGACATGTATCTAGATGTGACCTCACCGTGCCGTCTGACATGTTTCTAGATGTGACCTCACTGTGTTGTCTGACATGTATCTAGATGTGACCTCACTGTGTCGTCTGACATGTATCTAGATGTGACCTCACCGTGCCGTCTGACATGTATCTAGATGTGACCTCACTGTGTCGTCTGACATGTATTTAGATGTGATCTCACCGTGCCGTCTGACATGTATCTAGATGTGACCTCACTGTCGTCCGACATGTATCTAGATGTGACCTCACTGTGTCGTCTGACATGTATCTAGATGTGACCTCACTGTGTCGTCTGACATGTATCTAGATGTGACCTCACTGTGTCGTCTGACATGTATCTAGATGTGACCTCACCGTGTCGTCTGACATGTATCTAGATGTGACCTCACTGTGTTGTCTGACATGTATCTAGATGTGACCTCACCGTGTCGTCCGACATGTATCTAGATGTGACCTCACTGTGTTGTCTGACATGTATCTAGATGTGATCTCACCGTGCCGTCTGACATGTATTTAGATGTGACCTCACTGTGTCGTCTGACATGTATCTAGATGTGATCTCACCGTGCCGTCTGACATGTATCTAGATGTGACCTCACTGTGTCGTCTGACATGTATCTAGATGTGATCTCACCGTGCCGTCTGACATGTATCTAGATGTGATCTCACCGTGCCGTCTGACATGTATTTAGATGTGACCTCACTGTGTCGTCTGACATGTATCTAGATGTGATCTCACCGTGCCGTCTGACATGTATCTAGATGTGACCTCACTGTGTCGTCTGACATGTATCTAGATGTGATCTCACCGTGCCGTCTGACATGTATCTAGATGTGACCTCACTGTGTCGTCTGACATGTATCTAGATGTGACCTCACTGTGCCGTCTGACATGTATCTAGATGTGATCTCACTGTGCCGTCTGACATGTATTTAGATGTGACCTCACCGTGCCGTCTGACATGTATCTAGATGTGACCTCACTGTGTCGTCTGACATGTATCTAGATGTGACCTCACTGTGCCGTCTGACATGTATCTAGATGTGACCTCACTGTGTCGTCTGACATGTATTTAGATGTGACCTCACTGTGTCGTCTGACATGTATTTAGATGTGACCTCACTGTGTCGTCTGACATGTATCTAGATGTGACCTCACCGTGCCGTCTGACATGTATCTAGATGTGACCTCACTGTGTCGTCTGACATGTATCTAGATGTGACCTCACTGTCGTCCGACATGTATTTAGATGTGACCTCACTGTGTCGTCTGACATGTATCTAGATGTGACCTCACCGTGCCGTCTGACATGTATCTAGATGTGACCTCACTGTGTCGTCTGACATGTATCTAGATGTGACCTCACTGTCGTCCGACATGTATTTAGATGTGACCTCACTGTGTCGTCTGACATGTATCTAGATGTGAACTCACTGTCGTCCGACATGTATTTAGATGTGACCTCACTGTGTCGTCTGACATGTATCTAGATGTGACCTCACTGTGTCGTCTGACATGTATCTAGATGTGACCTCACCGTGTCGTCTGACATGTATCTAGATGTGACCTCACTGTGTTGTCTGACATGTATCTAGATGTGACCTCACCGTGTCGTCTGACATGTATCTAGATGTGACCTCACCGTGTCGTCCGACATGTATCTAGATGTGACCTCACTGTGTTGTCTGACATGTATCTAGATGTGATCTCACCGTGCCGTCTGACATGTATTTAGATGTGACCTCACTGTGTCGTCTGACATGTATCTAGATGTGATCTCACCGTGCCGTCTGACATGTATTTAGATGTGACCTCACTGTGTCGTCTGACATGTATCTAGATGTGATCTCACCGTGCCGTCTGACATGTATCTAGATGTGACCTCACTGTGTCGTCTGACATGTATCTAGATGTGACCTCACTGTGTCACATGTATCTAGATGTGACCTCACCGTGCCGTCTGACATGTATCTAGATGTGACCTCACTGTGTCGTCTGACATGTGTCTAGATGTGACCTCACCGTGCCGTCTGACATGTATCTAGATGTGACCTCACTGTGTCGTCTGACATGTATTTAGATGTGATCTCACCGTGCCGTCTGACATGTATTTAGATGTGATTTCACTGTGTCGTCTGACATGTATCTAGATGTGATCTCACCGTGCCGTCTGACATGTATCTAGATGTGACCTCACTGTGTCGTCTGACATGTATCTAGATGTGACCTCACCGTGTCGTCTGACATGTATCTAGATGTGACCTCACTGTGTCGTCTGACATGTATCTAGATGTGACCTCACTGTGCCGTCTGACATGTATCTAGATGTGATCTCACCGTGCCGTCTGACATGTATCTAGATGTGACCTCACTGTGTCGTCTGACATGTATCTAGATGTGACCTCACCGTGTCGTCTGACATGTATCTAGATGTGACCTCACTGTGTCGTCTGACATGTATCTAGATGTGACCTCACTGTGCCGTCTGGTATGCACACATGACTGTAAGTCGCTTTGGATAAAAGCGTCTGCTAAATGGCATATTACTTACTTACTTACTTACATGTATCTAGATGTGACCTCACTGTGTTGTCTGACATGTATTTAGATGTGACCTCACCGTGTCGTCTGACATGTATCTAGATGTGACCTCACTGTGTCGTCTGACATGTATTTAGATGTGACCTCACCGTGTCGTCTGACATGTATCTAGATGTGACCTCACTGTGTCGTCTGACATGTATCTAGATGTGACCTCACTGTGCCGTCTGACATGTATCTAGATGTGACCTCACTGTGTCGTCTGACATGTATCTAGATGTGACCTCACTGTGTCGTCTGACATGTATCTAGATGTGACCTCACTGTGTCGTCTGACATGTATTTAGATGTGATCTCACCGTGCCGTCTGACATGTATTTAGATGTGATTTCACCGTGTCGTCTGACATGTATCTAGATGTGACCTCACTGTGTCGTCTGACATGTATCTAGATGTGACCTCACTGTGTCGTCTGACATGTATCTAGATGTGACCTCACTGTGTTGTCTGACATGTATCTAGATGTGACCTCACTGTGTCGTCTGACATGTATCTAGATGTGACCTCACTGTGTCGTCTGACATGTATCTAGATGTGACCTCACCGTGTTGTCTGACATGTATCTAGATGTGACCTCACTGTGTTGTCTGACATGTATCTAGATGTGATCTCACCGTGCCGTCTGACATGTATCTAGATGTGACCTCACCGTGTTGTCTGACATGTATCTAGATGTGACCTCACCGTGCCGTCTGACATGTATCTAGATGTGACCTCACCGTGCCGTCTGACATGTATCTAGATGTGACCTCACCGTGCCGTCTGACATGTATCTAGATGTGACCTCACCGTGCCGTCTGACATGTATCTAGATGTGACCTCACTGTCGTCCGACATGTATCTAGATGTGACCTCACTGTGTCGTCTGACATGTATCTAGATGTGATCTCACCGTGCCGTCTGACATGTATCTAGATGTGACCTCACTGTGTCGTCTGACATGTATCTAGATGTGACCTCACCGTGTCGTCTGACATGTATCTAGATGTGATCTCACCGTGCCGTCTGACATGTATCTAGATGTGACCTCACCGTGCCGTCTGACATGTATCTAGATGTGACCTCACCGTGTTGTCTGACATGTATCTAGATGTGACCTCACCGTGCCGTCTGACATGTATTTAGATGTGACCTCACCGTGCCGTCTGACATGTATCTAGATGTGATCTCACTGTGTTGTCTGACATGTATCTAGATGTGACCTCACCGTGCCGTCTGACATGTATTTAGATGTGACCTCACCGTGCCGTCTGACATGTATCTAGATGTGACCTCACCGTGTTGTCTGACATGTATCTAGATGTGACCTCACCGTGCCGTCTGACATGTATCTAGATGTGACCTCACTGTGTCATCTGACATGTATTTAGATGTGATCTCACTGTGTCGTCTGACATGTATCTAGATGTGACCTCACCGTGTTGTCTGACATGTATCTAGATGTGACCTCACTGTGTTGTCCGACATGTTTCTAGATGTGACCTCACCGTGTTGTCTGACATGTATCTAGATGTGATCTCACTGTGCCGTCTGACATGTATTTAGATGTGACCTCACCGTGCCGTCTGACATGTATCTAGATGTGACCTCACCGTGTTGTCTGACATGTATCTAGATGTGACCTCACCGTGCCGTCTGACATGTATCTAGATGTGACCTCACCGTGTTGTCTGACATGTATCTAGATGTGACCTCACCGTGCCGTCTGACATGTATCTAGATGTGACCTCACTGTGTTGTCTGACATGTATCTAGATGTGATCTCACCGTGCCGTCTGACATGTATCTAGATGTGATCTCACCGTGCAGTCTGACATGTATCTAGATGTGACCTCACTGTGTCGTCTGACATGTATCTAGATGTGACCTCACTGTCGTCCGACATGTATCTAGATGTGACCTCACTGTGTCGTCTGACATGTATTTAGATGTGATTTCACCGTGTCGTCTGACATGTATCTAGATGTGACCTCACCGTGCCGTCTGACATGTATCTAGATGTGACCTCACTGTGTCGTCTGACATGTATTTAGATGTGATCTCACCGTGCCGTCTGACATGTATCTAGATGTGACCTCACTGTCGTCCGACATGTATCTAGATGTGACCTCACTGTGTCGTCTGACATGTATCTAGATGTGACCTCACTGTGTCGTCTGACATGTATCTAGATGTGACCTCACTGTGTCGTCTGACATGTATCTAGATGTGACCTCACCGTGTCGTCTGACATGTATCTAGATGTGATCTCACTGTGTTGTCTGACATGTATCTAGATGTGACCTCACCGTGTCGTCCGACATGTATCTAGATGTGACCTCACTGTGTTGTCTGACATGTATCTAGATGTGATCTCACCGTGCCGTCTGACATGTATTTAGATGTGACCTCACTGTGTCGTCTGACATGTATCTAGATGTGATCTCACCGTGCCGTCTGACATGTATCTAGATGTGACCTCACTGTGTCGTCTGACATGTATCTAGATGTGATCTCACCGTGCCGTCTGACATGTATCTAGATGTGATCTCACCGTGCCGTCTGACATGTATTTAGATGTGACCTCACTGTGTCGTCTGACATGTATCTAGATGTGATCTCACCGTGCCGTCTGACATGTATCTAGATGTGACCTCACTGTGTCGTCTGACATGTATCTAGATGTGATCTCACCGTGCCGTCTGACATGTATCTAGATGTGACCTCACTGTGTCGTCTGACATGTATCTAGATGTGACCTCACTGTGCCGTCTGACATGTATCTAGATGTGATCTCACTGTGTCGTCTGACATGTATCTAGATGTGATCTCACTGTGCCGTCTGACATGTATCTAGATGTGACCTCACTGTGTCGTCTGACATGTATCTAGATGTGACCTCACTGTGCCGTCTGACATGTATCTAGATGTGACCTCACTGTGTCGTCTGACATGTATTTAGATGTGACCTCACTGTGTCGTCTGACATGTATTTAGATGTGACCTCACTGTGTCGTCTGACATGTATCTAGATGTGACCTCACCGTGCCGTCTGACATGTATCTAGATGTGACCTCACTGTGTCGTCTGACATGTATCTAGATGTGACCTCACTGTCGTCCGACATGTATTTAGATGTGACCTCACTGTGTCGTCTGACATGTATCTAGATGTGACCTCACCGTGCCGTCTGACATGTATCTAGATGTGACCTCACTGTGTCGTCTGACATGTATCTAGATGTGACCTCACTGTCGTCCGACATGTATTTAGATGTGACCTCACTGTGTCGTCTGACATGTATCTAGATGTGAACTCACTGTCGTCCGACATGTATTTAGATGTGACCTCACTGTGTCGTCTGACATGTATCTAGATGTGAACTCACTGTCGTCCGACATGTATCTAGATGTGAACTCACTGCCGTCTGACATGTATCTAGATGTGACCTCACTGTGTCGTCTGACATGTATCTAGATGTGATCTCACCGTGCCGTCTGACATGTATCTAGATGTGACCTCACTGTGTCGTCTGACATGTATCTAGATGTGATCTCACCGTGCCGTCTGACATGTATCTAGATGTGACCTCACTGTGTCGTCTGACATGTATCTAGATGTGATCTCACCGTGCCGTCTGACATGTATCTAGATGTGACCTCACTGTCGTCCGACATGTATTTAGATGTGATCTCACCGTGCCGTCTGACATGTATCTAGATGTGATCTCACTGTGTCGTCTGACATGTATCTAGATGTGACCTCACTGTCGTCCGACATGTATTTAGATGTGATTTCACCGTGTCGTCTGACATGTATCTAGATGTGACCTCACCGTGCCGTCTGACATGTATCTAGATGTGACCTCACTGTGTCGTCTGACATGTATTTAGATGTGACCTCACCGTGCCGTCTGACATGTATCTAGATGTGACCTCACTGTGTCGTCTGACATGTATTTAGATGTGACCTCACTGTGTCGTCTGACATGTATTTAGATGTGACCTCACTGTGTCGTCTGACATGTATCTAGATGTGACCTCACCGTGTCGTCTGACATGTATCTAGATGTGACCTCACCGTGCCGTCTGACATGTATCTAGATGTGACCTCACCGTGTCGTCTGACATGTATCTAGATGTGACCTCACCGTGCCGTCTGACATGTATCTAGATGTGACCTCACTGTGTCGTCTGACATGTATCTAGATGTGACCTCACTGTCGTCCGACATGTATTTAGATGTGACCTCACTGTGTCGTCTGACATGTATCTAGATGTGACCTCACTGTCGTCCGACATGTATTTAGATGTGACCTCACTGTGTCGTCTGACATGTATCTAGATGTGAACTCACTGTCGTCCGACATGTATTTAGATGTGATCTCACCGTGCCGTCTGACATGTATCTAGATGTGATCTCACCGTGTCGTCTGACATGTATCTAGATGTGATCTCACCGTGTCGTCTGACATGTATCTAGATGTGATCTCACCGTGCCGTCTGACATGTATCTAGATGTGACCTCACCGTGTCGTCTGACATGTATCTAGATGTGATCTCACCGTGCCTGTATCTAGATGTGACTGTCGTCTGACATGTATCTAGATGTGACCTCACTGTGCCGTCTGACATGTATCTAGATGTGACCTCACTGTGTCGTCTGACATGTATCTAGATGTGACCTCACTGTCGTCTGACATGTATCTAGATGTGACCTCACTGTGTCGTCTGACATGTATCTAGATGTGACCTCACTGTGCCGTCTGACATGTATCTAGATGTGACCTCACTGTGTCGTCTGACATGTATCTAGATGTGACCTCACCGTGCCGTCTGACATGTATCTAGATGTGACCTCACTGTGTCGTCTGACATGTATTTAGATGTGATCTCACCGATGTGATGTGACCTCACTGTGTCGTCTGACATGTATCTAGATGTGACCTCACTGTGTCGTCTGACATGTATCTAGATGTGACCTCACTGTGTCGTCTGACATGTATCTAGATGTGACCTCACTGTGTCGTCTGACATGTATCTAGATGTGACCTCACCGTGTCGTCTGACATGTATCTAGATGTGACCTCACTGTGTTGTCTGACATGTATCTAGATGTGACCTCACCGTGTCGTCTGACATGTATCTAGATGTGACCTCACCGTGTCGTCCGACATGTATCTAGATGTGACCTCACTGTGTTGTCTGACATGTATCTAGATGTGATCTCACCGTGCCGTCTGACATGTATTTAGATGTGACCTCACTGTGTCGTCTGACATGTATCTAGATGTGATCTCACCGTGCCGTCTGACATGTATCTAGATGTGACCTCACTGTGTCGTCTGACATGTATCTAGATGTGATCTCACCGTGCCGTCTGACATGTATCTAGATGTGACCTCACTGTGTCGTCTGACATGTATCTAGATGTGACCTCACTGTGTCGTCTGACATGTATCTAGATGTGACCTCACCGTGCCGTCTGACATGTATCTAGATGTGACCTCACTGTGTCGTCTGACATGTGTCTAGATGTGACCTCACCGTGCCGTCTGACATGTATCTAGATGTGACCTCACTGTGTCGTCTGACATGTATTTAGATGTGATCTCACCGTGCCGTCTGACATGTATTTAGATGTGACCTCACCGTGCCGTCTGACATGTATCTAGATGTGATCTCACCGTGCCGTCTGACATGTATTTAGATGTGACCTCACTGTGTCGTCTGACATGTATCTAGATGTGACCTCACTGTGTCGTCTGACATGTATCTAGATGTGACCTCACTGTGTCGTCTGACATGTATCTAGATGTGACCTCACTGTGTCGTCTGACATGTATCTAGATGTGATCTCACCGTGCCGTCTGACATGTATCTAGATGTGACCTCACTGTGTCGTCTGACATGTATCTAGATGTGACCTCACCGTGTCGTCTGACATGTATCTAGATGTGACCTCACTGTGTCGTCGGACATGTATCTAGATGTGACCTCACTGTGCCATCTGACATGTATCTAGATGTGACCTCACTGTGTTGTCTGACATGTATTTAGATGTGACCTCACCGTGTCGTCTGACATGTATCTAGATGTGACCTCACTGTGTCGTCTGACATGTATTTAGATGTGACCTCACTGTGTCGTCTGACATGTATCTAGATGTGACCTCACTGTGCCGTCTGACATGTATCTAGATGTGACCTCACTGTGTCGTCTGACATGTATCTAGATGTGACCTCACTGTGTCGTCTGACATGTATCTAGATGTGACCTCACTGTGTCGTCTGACATGTATTTAGATGTGATCTCACCGTGCCGTCTGACATGTATTTAGATGTGATTTCACCGTGTCCTGACATGTATCTAGATGTGACCTCACTGTGTCGTCTGACATGTATCTAGATGTGACCTCACTGTGTCGTCTGACATGTATCTAGATGTGACCTCACTGTGTTGTCTGACATGTATCTAGATGTGACCTCACTGTGTCGTCTGACATGTATCTAGATGTGACCTCACTGTGTCGTCTGACATGTATCTAGATGTGACCTCACCGTGTTGTCTGACATGTATCTAGATGTGACCTCACTGTGTTGTCTGACATGTATCTAGATGTGATCTCACCGTGCCGTCTGACATGTATCTAGATGTGACCTCACCGTGTTGTCTGACATGTATCTAGATGTGACCTCACCGTGCCGTCTGACATGTATCTAGATGTGACCTCACCGTGCCGTCTGACATGTATCTAGATGTGACCTCACCGTGCCGTCTGACATGTATCTAGATGTGACCTCACTGTCGTCCGACATGTATCTAGATGTGACCTCACTGTGTCGTCTGACATGTATCTAGATGTGATCTCACCGTGCCGTCTGACATGTATCTAGATGTGACCTCACTGTGTCGTCTGACATGTATCTAGATGTGACCTCACCGTGTCGTCTGACATGTATCTAGATGTGATCTCACCGTGCCGTCTGACATGTATCTAGATGTGACCTCACCGTGCCGTCTGACATGTATCTAGATGTGACCTCACCGTGTTGTCTGACATGTATCTAGATGTGACCTCACCGTGCCGTCTGACATGTATTTAGATGTGACCTCACCGTGCCGTCTGACATGTATCTAGATGTGATCTCACTGTGTTGTCTGACATGTATCTAGATGTGACCTCACCGTGCCGTCTGACATGTATTTAGATGTGACCTCACCGTGCCGTCTGACATGTATCTAGATGTGACCTCACCGTGTTGTCTGACATGTATCTAGATGTGACCTCACCGTGCCGTCTGACATGTATCTAGATGTGACCTCACTGTGTCATCTGACATGTATTTAGATGTGATCTCACTGTGTCGTCTGACATGTATCTAGATGTGACCTCACCGTGTTGTCTGACATGTATCTAGATGTGACCTCACTGTGTTGTCCGACATGTTTCTAGATGTGACCTCACCGTGTTGTCTGACATGTATCTAGATGTGATCTCACTGTGCCGTCTGACATGTATTTAGATGTGACCTCACCGTGTCGTCTGACATGTATCTAGATGTGACCTCACCGTGTTGTCTGACATGTATCTAGATGTGACCTCACCGTGCCGTCTGACATGTATCTAGATGTGACCTCACCGTGTTGTCTGACATGTATCTAGATGTGACCTCACCGTGCCGTCTGACATGTATCTAGATGTGACCTCACTGTGTTGTCTGACATGTATCTAGATGTGATCTCACCGTGCCGTCTGACATGTATCTAGATGTGACCTCACCGTGTATCTGACATGTATCTAGATGTGACCTCACCGTGTTGTCTGACATGTATCTAGATGTGACCTCACCGTGCCGTCTGACATGTTTCTAGATGTGACCTCACTGTGTTGTCTGACATGTATCTAGATGTGACCTCACTGTGTCGTCTGACATGTATCTAGATGTGACCTCACCGTGCCGTCTGACATGTATCTAGATGTGACCTCACTGTGTCGTCTGACATGTATTTAGATGTGATCTCACCGTGTTGTCTGACATGTATCTAGATGTGACCTCACTGTCGTCCGACATGTATCTAGATGTGACCTCACTGTGTCGTCTGACATGTATCTAGATGTGACCTCACTGTGTCGTCTGACATGTATCTAGATGTGACCTCACTGTGTCGTCTGACATGTATCTAGATGTGACCTCACTGTGTCGTCTGACATGTATCTAGATGTGACCTCACTGTGTTGTCTGACATGTATCTAGATGTGACCTCACCGTGTCGTCCGACATGTATCTAGATGTGACCTCACTGTGTTGTCTGACATGTATCTAGATGTGATCTCACCGTGTCGTCTGACATGTATTTAGATGTGACCTCACTGTGTCGTCTGACATGTATCTAGATGTGATCTCACCGTGTTGTCTGACATGTATCTAGATGTGACCTCACTGTGTTGTCTGACATGTATCTAGATGTGATCTCACCGTGCCGTCTGACATGTATCTAGATGTGACCTCACTGTGTTGTCTGACATGTATCTAGATGTGACCTCACTGTGTCGTCTGACATGTATCTAGATGTGACCTCACTGTGTCGTCTGACATGTATTTAGATGTGACCTCACTGTGTCGTCTGACATGTATCTAGATGTGACCTCACTGTGTCATCCGACATGTATCTAGATGTGACCTCACTGTGTCGTCTGACATGTATCTAGATGTGACCTCACTGTGTCGTCTGACATGTATCTAGATGTGACCTCACTGTGTCGTCTGACATGTATCTAGATGTGACCTCACCGTGTCGTCTGACATGTATCTAGATGTGACCTCACTGTGTTGTCTGACATGTATCTAGATGTGACCTCACCGTGTCGTCCGACATGTATCTAGATGTGACCTCACTGTGTTGTCTGACATGTATCTAGATGTGATCTCACCGTGCCGTCTGACATGTATTTAGATGTGACCTCACTGTGTCGTGCTGACATGTATTTAGATGTGACCTCACTGTGTCGTCTGACATGTATCTAGATGTGATCTCACCGTGCCGTCTGACATGTATCTAGATGTGACCTCACTGTGTCGTCTGACATGTATCTAGATGTGATCTCACCGTGCCGTCTGACATGTATCTAGATGTGACCTCACTGTGTCGTCTGACATGTATCTAGATGTGACCTCACTGTGTCGTCTGACATGTATCTAGATGTGACCTCACCGTGCCGTCTGACATGTATCTAGATGTGACCTCACTGTGTCGTCTGACATGTGTCTAGATGTGACCTCACCGTGCCGTCTGACATGTATCTAGATGTGACCTCACTGTGTCGTCTGACATGTATTTAGATGTGATCTCACCGTGCCGTCTGACATGTATTTAGATGTGATTTCACTGTGTCGTCTGACATGTATCTAGATGTGATCTCACCGTGCCGTCTGACATGTATCTAGATGTGACCTCACTGTGTCGTCTGACATGTATCTAGATGTGACCTCACTGTGTCGTCTGACATGTATCTAGATGTGACCTCACTGTGTCGTCTGACATGTATCTAGATGTGACCTCACTGTGTCGTCTGACATGTATCTAGATGTGATCTCACCGTGCCGTCTGACATGTATCTAGATGTGACCTCACTGTGTCGTCTGACATGTATCTAGATGTGACCTCACCGTGTCGTCTGACATGTATCTAGATGTGACCTCACTGTGTCGTCGGACATGTATCTAGATGTGACCTCACTGTGCCGTCTGACATGTATCTAGATGTGACCTCACTGTGTTGTCTGACATGTATTTAGATGTGACCTCACCGTGTCGTCTGACATGTATCTAGATGTGACCTCACTGTGTCGTCTGACATGTATTTAGATGTGACCTCACCGTGTCGTCTGACATGTATCTAGATGTGACCTCACTGTGTCGTCTGACATGTATCTAGATGTGACCTCACTGTGTTGTCTGACATGTATCTAGATGTGACCTCACTGTGTTGTCTGACATGTATCTAGATGTGACCTCACTGTGTCATCTGACATGTATCTAGATGTGACCTCCTTGTGTCGTCTGACATGTATCTAGATGTGACCTCACTGTGTCGTCTGACATGTATCTAGATGTGACCTCACTGTGTTGTCTGACATGTATCTAGATGTGACCTCACTGTGTTGTCTGACATGTATCTAGATGTGACCTCCCTGTGTTGTCTGACATGTATCTAGATGTGACCTCACTGTGTTGTCTGACATGTATCTAGATGTGACCTCACTGTGTTGTCTGACATGTATCTAGATGTGACCTCACCGTGCCGTCTGACATGTATCTAGATGTGACCTCACCGTGTTGTCTGACATGTATCTAGATGTGACCTCACCGTGCCGTCTGACATGTATCTAGATGTGACCTCACCGTGCCGTCTGACATGTATCTAGATGTGACCTCACCGTGCCGTCTGACATGTATCTAGATGTGACCTCACCGTGCCGTCTGACATGTATCTAGATGTGACCTCACTGTCGTCCGACATGTATCTAGATGTGACCTCACTGTGTCGTCTGACATGTATCTAGATGTGATCTCACCGTGCCGTCTGACATGTATCTAGATGTGACCTCACTGTGTCGTCTGACATGTATCTAGATGTGACCTCACCGTGTCGTCTGACATGTATCTAGATGTGATCTCACCGTGCCGTCTGACATGTATCTAGATGTGACCTCACCGTGCCGTCTGACATGTATCTAGATGTGACCTCACCGTGTTGTCTGACATGTATCTAGATGTGACCTCACCGTGCCGTCTGACATGTATTTAGATGTGACCTCACCGTGCCGTCTGACATGTATCTAGATGTGATCTCACTGTGTTGTCTGACATGTATCTAGATGTGACCTCACCGTGCCGTCTGACATGTATTTAGATGTGACCTCACCGTGCCGTCTGACATGTATCTAGATGTGACCTCACCGTGTTGTCTGACATGTATCTAGATGTGACCTCACCGTGCCGTCTGACATGTATCTAGATGTGACCTCACTGTGTCATCTGACATGTATTTAGATGTGATCTCACTGTGTCGTCTGACATGTATCTAGATGTGACCTCACCGTGTTGTCTGACATGTATCTAGATGTGACCTCACTGTGTTGTCCGACATGTTTCTAGATGTGACCTCACCGTGTTGTCTGACATGTATCTAGATGTGATCTCACTGTGCCGTCTGACATGTATTTAGATGTGACCTCACCGTGCCGTCTGACATGTATCTAGATGTGACCTCACCGTGTTGTCTGACATGTATCTAGATGTGACCTCACCGTGCCGTCTGACATGTATCTAGATGTGACCTCACCGTGTTGTCTGACATGTATCTAGATGTGACCTCACCGTGCCGTCTGACATGTATCTAGATGTGACCTCACTGTGTTGTCTGACATGTATCTAGATGTGATCTCACCGTGCCGTCTGACATGTATTTAGATGTGACCTCACCGTGCCGTCTGACATGTATCTAGATGTGACCTCACCGTGTTGTCTGACATGTATCTAGATGTGACCTCACCGTGCCGTCTGACATGTATCTAGATGTGACCTCACTGTGTTGTCTGACATGTATCTAGATGTGACCTCACTGTGTTGTCTGACATGTATCTAGATGTGACCTCACCGTGCCGTCTGACATGTATCTAGATGTGACCTCACCATGTTGTCTGACATGTATCTAGATGTGACCTCACCGTGCCGTCTGACATGTATCTAGATGTGACCTCACTGTGTTGTCTGACATGTATCTAGATGTGACCTCACCGTGTTGTCTGACATGTATCTAGATGTGACCTCACCGTGCCGTCTGACATGTATCTAGATGTGACCTCACTGTGTTGTCTGACATGTATCTAGATGTGACCTCACCGTGTTGTCTGACATGTATCTAGATGTGACCTCACTGTGTTGTCCGACATGTTTCTAGATGTGACCTCACTGTGTTGTCTGACATGTATCTAGATGTGACCTCACTGTGTTGTCCGACATGTTTCTAGATGTGACCTCACTGTGTTGTCTGACATGTATCTAGATGTGACCTCACTGTGTTGTCTGACATGTATCTAGATGTGACCTCACCGTGCCGTCTGACATGTATCTAGATGTGACCTCACCGTGTTGTCTGACATGTATCTAGATGTGATCTCACCGTGCCGTCTGACATGTATCTAGATGTGACCTCACTGTGTTGTCTGACATGTATCTAGATGTGATCTCACCGTGCCGTCTGACATGTATTTAGATGTGACCTCACCGTGCCGTCTGACATGTATCTAGATGTGACCTCACTGTGTTGTCTGACATGTATCTAGATGTGATCTCACCGTGCCGTCTGACATGTATCTAGATGTGACCTCACTGTGTTGTCTGACATGTATCTAGATGTGATCTCACCGTGCCGTCTGACATGTATCTAGATGTGACCTCACTGTGTTGTCTGACATGTATCTAGATGTGATCTCACCGTGCCGTCTGACATGTATTTAGATGTGACCTCACCGTGCCGTCTGACATGTATCTAGATGTGACCTCACTGTGCCGTCTGACATGTATCTAGATGTGACCTCACTGTGTTGTCTGACATGTATTTAGATGTGACCTCACCGTGTCGTCTGACATGTATCTAGATGTGACCTCACTGTGTCGTCTGACATGTATTTAGATGTGACCTCACCGTGTCGTCTGACATGTATCTAGATGTGACCTCACTGTGTCGTCTGACATGTATCTAGATGTGACCTCACTGTGCCGTCTGACATGTATCTAGATGTGACCTCACTGTGTCGTCTGACATGTATCTAGATGTGACCTCACTGTGTCGTCTGACATGTATCTAGATGTGACCTCACTGTGTCGTCTGACATGTATTTAGATGTGATCTCACCGTGCCGTCTGACATGTATTTAGATGTGATTTCACCGTGTCGTCTGACATGTATCTAGATGTGACCTCACTGTGTCGTCTGACATGTATCTAGATGTGACCTCACTGTGTCGTCTGACATGTATCTAGATGTGACCTCACTGTGTTGTCTGACATGTATCTAGATGTGACCTCACTGTGTCGTCTGACATGTATCTAGATGTGACCTCACCGTGTTGTCTGACATGTATCTAGATGTGACCTCACTGTGTTGTCTGACATGTATCTAGATGTGACCTCACTGTGCCGTCTGACATGTATCTAGATGTGACCTCACTGTGTCGTCTGACATGTATCTAGATGTGACCTCACTGTGTCGTCTGACATGTATCTAGATGTGACCTCACTGTGTCGTCTGACATGTATTTAGATGTGATCTCACCGTGCCGTCTGACATGTATTTAGATGTGATTTCACCGTGTCGTCTGACATGTATCTAGATGTGACCTCACTGTGTCGTCTGACATGTATCTAGATGTGACCTCACTGTGTTGTCTGACATGTATCTAGATGTGACCTCACTGTGTTGTCTGACATGTATCTAGATGTGACCTCACTGTGTCGTCTGACATGTATCTAGATGTGACCTCACCGTGTTGTCTGACATGTATCTAGATGTGACCTCACTGTGTTGTCTGACATGTATCTAGATGTGATCTCACCGTGCCGTCTGACATGTATCTAGATGTGACCTCACCGTGTTGTCTGACATGTATCTAGATGTGACCTCACCGTGCCGTCTGACATGTATCTAGATGTGACCTCACCGTGCCGTCTGACATGTATCTAGATGTGACCTCACCGTGCCGTCTGACATGTATCTAGATGTGACCTCACTGTCGTCCGACATGTATCTAGATGTGACCTCACTGTGTCGTCTGACATGTATCTAGATGTGATCTCACCGTGCCGTCTGACATGTATCTAGATGTGACCTCACTGTGTCGTCTGACATGTATCTAGATGTGACCTCACCGTGTCGTCTGACATGTATCTAGATGTGATCTCACCGTGTCGTCTGACATGTATCTAGATGTGATCTCACCGTGCCGTCTGACATGTATCTAGATGTGACCTCACCGTGCCGTCTGACATGTATCTAGATGTGACCTCACCGTGTTGTCTGACATGTATCTAGATGTGACCTCACCGTGCCGTCTGACATGTATTTAGATGTGACCTCACCGTGCCGTCTGACATGTATCTAGATGTGATCTCACTGTGTTGTCTGACATGTATCTAGATGTGACCTCACCGTGCCGTCTGACATGTATTTAGATGTGACCTCACCGTGCCGTCTGACATGTATCTAGATGTGACCTCACCGTGTTGTCTGACATGTATCTAGATGTGACCTCACCGTGCCGTCTGACATGTATCTAGATGTGACCTCACTGTGTCATCTGACATGTATTTAGATGTGATCTCACTGTGTCGTCTGACATGTATCTAGATGTGACCTCACCGTGTTGTCTGACATGTATCTAGATGTGACCTCACTGTGTTGTCCGACATGTTTCTAGATGTGACCTCACCGTGTTGTCTGACATGTATCTAGATGTGATCTCACTGTGCCGTCTGACATGTATTTAGATGTGACCTCACCGTGCCGTCTGACATGTATCTAGATGTGACCTCACCGTGTTGTCTGACATGTATCTAGATGTGACCTCACCGTGCCGTCTGACATGTATCTAGATGTGACCTCACCGTGTTGTCTGACATGTATCTAGATGTGACCTCACCGTGCCGTCTGACATGTATCTAGATGTGACCTCACTGTGTTGTCTGACATGTATCTAGATGTGATCTCACCGTGCCGTCTGACATGTATTTAGATGTGACCTCACCGTGCCGTCTGACATGTATCTAGATGTGACCTCACCGTGTTGTCTGACATGTATCTAGATGTGACCTCACCGTGTCGTCTGACATGTATCTAGATGTGACCTCACTGTGTTGTCTGACATGTATCTAGATGTGACCTCACTGTGTTGTCTGACATGTATCTAGATGTGACCTCACCGTGCCGTCTGACATGTATCTAGATGTGACCTCACCATGTTGTCTGACATGTATCTAGATGTGACCTCACCGTGCCGTCTGACATGTATCTAGATGTGACCTCACTGTGTTGTCTGACATGTATCTAGATGTGACCTCACCGTGTTGTCTGACATGTATCTAGATGTGACCTCACCGTGCCGTCTGACATGTATCTAGATGTGACCTCACTGTGTTGTCTGACATGTATCTAGATGTGACCTCACCGTGTTGTCTGACATGTATCTAGATGTGACCTCACTGTGTTGTCCGACATGTTTCTAGATGTGACCTCACTGTGTTGTCTGACATGTATCTAGATGTGACCTCACTGTGTTGTCCGACATGTTTCTAGATGTGACCTCACTGTGTTGTCTGACATGTATCTAGATGTGACCTCACTGTGTTGTCTGACATGTATCTAGATGTGACCTCACCGTGCCGTCTGACATGTATCTAGATGTGACCTCACCGTGTTGTCTGACATGTATCTAGATGTGATCTCACCGTGCCGTCTGACATGTATCTAGATGTGACCTCACTGTGTTGTCTGACATGTATCTAGATGTGATCTCACCGTGCCGTCTGACATGTATTTAGATGTGACCTCACCGTGCCGTCTGACATGTATCTAGATGTGACCTCACTGTGTTGTCTGACATGTATCTAGATGTGATCTCACCGTGCCGTCTGACATGTATCTAGATGTGACCTCACTGTGTTGTCTGACATGTATCTAGATGTGATCTCACCGTGCCGTCTGACATGTATCTAGATGTGACCTCACTGTGTTGTCTGACATGTATCTAGATGTGATCTCACCGTGCCGTCTGACATGTATTTAGATGTGACCTCACCGTGCCGTCTGACATGTATCTAGATGTGACCTCACTGTGTTGTCTGACATGTATCTAGATGTGACCTCACTGTGTTGTCCGACATGTTTCTAGATGTGACCTCACTGTGTTGTCTGACATGTATCTAGATGTGACCTCACTGTGTTGTCCGACATGTTTCTAGATGTGACCTCACTGTGTTGTCTGACATGTATCTAGATGTGACCTCACTGTGTTGTCTGACATGTATCTAGATGTGACCTCACCGTGCCGTCTGACATGTATCTAGATGTGACCTCACCGTGTTGTCTGACATGTATCTAGATGTGATCTCACCGTGCCGTCTGACATGTATCTAGATGTGACCTCACTGTGTTGTCTGACATGTATCTAGATGTGATCTCACCGTGCCGTCTGACATGTATTTAGATGTGACCTCACCGTGCCGTCTGACATGTATCTAGATGTGACCTCACTGTGTTGTCTGACATGTATCTAGATGTGATCTCACCGTGCCGTCTGACATGTATCTAGATGTGACCTCACTGTGTTGTCTGACATGTATCTAGATGTGATCTCACCGTGCCGTCTGACATGTATCTAGATGTGACCTCACTGTGTTGTCTGACATGTATCTAGATGTGATCTCACCGTGCCGTCTGACATGTATTTAGATGTGACCTCACCGTGCCGTCTGACATGTATCTAGATGTGACCTCACTGTGTTGTCTGACATGTATCTAGATGTGACCTCACTGTGTTGTCCGACATGTTTCTAGATGTGACCTCACTGTGTTGTCTGACATGTATCTAGATGTGACCTCACTGTGTTGTCTGACATGTATCTAGATGTGACCTCACCATGCCGTCTGACATGTATCTAGATGTGACCTCACCGTGTTGTCTGACATGTATCTAGATGTGATCTCACCGTGCCGTCTGACATGTATCTAGATGTGACCTCACTGTGTTGTCTGACATGTATCTAGATGTGATCTCACCGTGCCGTCTGACATGTATTTAGATGTGACCTCACCGTGCCGTCTGACATGTATCTAGATGTGACCTCACTGTGTTGTCTGACATGTATCTAGATGTGATCTCACCGTGCCGTCTGACATGTATCTAGATGTGACCTCACCGTGCCGTCTGACATGTATCTAGATGTGACCTCACTGTGTTGTCTGACATGTATCTAGATGTGATCTCACCGTGCCGTCTGACATGTATTTAGATGTGACCTCACCGTGCCGTCTGACATGTATCTAGATGTGACCTCACTGTGTTGTCTGACATGTATCTAGATGTGATCTCACCGTGCCGTCTGACATGTATCTAGATGTGACCTCACTGTGTTGTCTGACATGTATCTAGATGTGATCTCACCGTGCCGTCTGACATGTATTTAGATGTGACCTCACCGTGCCGTCTGACATGTATCTAGATGTGACCTCACTGTGTTGTCTGACATGTATTTAGATGTGATCTCACCGTGCCGTCTGACATGTATCTAGATGTGACCTCACTGTGTTGTCTGACATGTATCTAGATGTGATCTCACCGTGCCGTCTGACATGTATCTAGATGTGACCTCACCGTGCCGTCTGACATGTATCTAGATGTGACCTCACCATGTTGTCTGACATGTATCTAGATGTGACCTCACCGTGCCGTCTGACATGTATCTAGATGTGACCTCACCGTGTTGTCTGACATGTATCTAGATGTGACCTCACTGTGTTGTCCGACATGTATCTAGATGTGACCTCACTGTGTTGTCTGACATGTATCTAGATGTGACCTCACCGTGCCGTCTGACATGTATCTAGATGTGTCCTCACTGTGTTGTCTGACATGTATCTAGATGTGACCTCACCGTGTTGTCTGACATGTATCTAGATGTGACCTCACTGTGTTGTCCGACATGTTTCTAGATGTGACCTCACTGTGTTGTCTGACATGTATCTAGATGTGACCTCACTGTGTTGTCCGACATGTTTCTAGATGTGACCTCACTGTGTTGTCTGACATGTATCTAGATGTGACCTCACTGTGTTGTCTGACATGTATCTAGATGTGACCTCACCGTGCCGTCTGACATGTATCTAGATGTGACCTCACCGTGTTGTCTGACATGTATCTAGATGTGATCTCACCGTGCCGTCTGACATGTATCTAGATGTGACCTCACTGTGTTGTCTGACATGTATCTAGATGTGATCTCACCGTGCCGTCTGACATGTATTTAGATGTGACCTCACCGTGCCGTCTGACATGTATCTAGATGTGACCTCACTGTGTTGTCTGACATGTATCTAGATGTGACCTCACTGTGTTGTCCGACATGTTTCTAGATGTGACCTCACTGTGTTGTCTGACATTTATCTAGATGTGACCTCACTGTGTTGTCTGACATGTATCTAGATGTGACCTCACCATGCCGTCTGACATGTATCTAGATGTGACCTCACCGTGTTGTCTGACATGTATCTAGATGTGATCTCACCGTGCCGTCTGACATGTATCTAGATGTGACCTCACTGTGTTGTCTGACATGTATCTAGATGTGATCTCACCGTGCCGTCTGACATGTATTTAGATGTGACCTCACCGTGCCGTCTGACATGTATCTAGATGTGACCTCACTGTGTTGTCTGACATGTATCTAGATGTGATCTCACCGTGCCGTCTGACATGTATCTAGATGTGACCTCACCGTGCCGTCTGACATGTATCTAGATGTGACCTCACTGTGTTGTCTGACATGTATCTAGATGTGATCTCACCGTGCCGTCTGACATGTATTTAGATGTGACCTCACCGTGCCGTCTGACATGTATCTAGATGTGACCTCACTGTGTTGTCTGACATTTATCTAGATGTGATCTCACCGTGCCGTCTGACATGTATCTAGATGTGACCTCACTGTGTTGTCTGACATGTATCTAGATGTGATCTCACCGTGCCGTCTGACATGTATTTAGATGTGACCTCACCGTGCCGTCTGACATGTATCTAGATGTGACCTCACTGTGTTGTCTGACATGTATTTAGATGTGATCTCACCGTGCCGTCTGACATGTATCTAGATGTGACCTCACTGTGTTGTCTGACATGTATCTAGATGTGATCTCACCGTGCCGTCTGACATGTATTTAGATGTGACCTCACCGTGCCGTCTGACATGTATCTAGATGTGACCTCACCGTGTTGTCTGACATGTATCTAGATGTGACCTCACTGTGTTGTCCGACATGTTTCTAGATGTGACCTCACTGTGTTGTCTGACATGTATCTAGATGTGACCTCACTGTGTTGTCTGACATGTATCTAGATGTGACCTCACTGTGTTGTCCGACATGTTTCTAGATGTGACCTCACTGTGTTGTCTGACATGTATCTAGATGTGACCTCACTGTGTTGTCTGACATGTATCTAGATGTGACCTCACTGTGTCGTCTGACATGTATCTAGATGTGATCTCACCGTGCCGTCTGACATGTATCTAGATGTGACCTCACTGTGTTGTCTGACATGTATCTAGATGTGACCTCACTGTGTCGTCTGACATGTATTTAGATGTGACCTCACTTTGTTGTCTGACATGTATCTAGATGTGACCTCACTGTGTCGTCTGACATGTATTTAGATGTGACCTCACTGTGTCGTCTGACATGTATTTAGATGTGATCTCACTGTGTCGTCTGACATGTATCTAGATGTGACCTCACTGTGTCGTCTGACATGTATCTAGATGTGACCTCACTGTCGTCCGACATGTATCTAGATGTGACCTCACTGTCGTCCAACATGTATCTAGATGTGACCTCACTGTTGTCCGACATGTATCTAGATGTGACCTCACTGTCGTCCGACATGTAATCTAGATGTGACCTCACTGTGTCGTCTGACACATTAACTGTTCTCGTCATTGTCTACCTTCCTCTCCACTCTCAGTTTCAGAACGTCAAGAATGAAAATGCCACTTTGAAAAAGAGCCTGGAACTGCTGTTGACAAAGCGTCAAAGTATTGAGGAAGAAGGAGAGAAGGAGGAGAGGGGAGAGAAGGAGGAGAGGGGAGAGAAGGAGGAGAGGGGAGTCCAAGGTTCTGAGTCCTCAAGAGGAGAAGGGGAGGGTACTGCCCGGAGAGGGTTGGACAGCGAAAGGGGAGCCAACATCATTAGAACCCAAAGAGAAGCTGGAGTTGGGGCAGAGCTGCTCCATCCTGAAGAGAGAGAGGTGGAAGCAGAGGATCAGGTGCTGAAACCCAAAAAGAGAGAAGAAGAAGCAGAATGTGAGAAGATAGAGAGAGAGATAAAACATGTTACAAATGAGAAGGAAGAAGATCTTGGGAAGGCAGATATTGACCGGAAAGAGATACAAGACCCCAGCCCAGCCACTGAAGAAGAGAAACTACCAAAAACAAAGGAGAGAGAAGACAAAGAAAAGTCAGTGGAACTCAGTGAAAAAGACGTGTGTGTGTTCCCTGGGCCTGAAGTGGAGCGCCTGGCCTCTGAGCTCCAGCAGGCCCTGGAGGAGGCTGACAAGCATGTGTCTGTAGCCCAGGACCTGCGCTCCAAGCTGGGGGAGCAGAGCAGGAAAGCCTGGGAGGCTGAGCAGAGACTGGTGCTATTGGAGGCCGAGGGCCAGAGATTGAGGAAGGCTTCAGAGAGCCTGGCGGAGGCTAGGAGACAGATAGAGGTATGGAACCAATCACGAAAAAATCATTACTCTGCCAGTAGTTTCATGTACCAGACTCATAGGGCTTTCTTCCTTCACATTGTAGCTGTCATAGACAGTTACTCAATCCCTTATCCATCCATCCATAGTCTTCCATAGAGTACCATAGTCTTCCATAGAGTACCATAGTCTTCCATAGAGTACCATAGTCTTCCATAGAGTACCATAGTCTTCCATAGAGTACCATAGTCTTCCATAGAGTACCATCGTCTTCCATAGAGTACCATCGTCTTCCATAGAGTACCATCGTCTTCCATAGAGTACCATCGTCTTCCATAGAGTACCATAGTCTTCCATAGAGTACCATAGTCTTCCATAGAGTACCATCGTCTTCCATAGAGTACCATCGTCTTCCATAGAGTACCATCGTCTTCCATAGAGTACCATAGTCTTCCATAGAGTACCATCGTCTTCCATAGAGTACCATCGTCTTCCATAGAGTACCATCGTCTTCCATAGAGTACCATCGTCTTCCATAGAGTACCATCGTCTTCCATAGAGTACCATCGTCTTCCATAGAGTACCATAGTCTTCCATAGAGTACCATAGTCTTCCATAGAGTACCATAGTCTTCCATAGAGTACCATAGTCTTCCATAGAGTACCATCGTCTTCCATAGAGTACCATCGTCTTTCATAGAGTACCATCGTCTTCCATAGAGTACCATCGTCTTTCATAGAGTACCATCGTCTTCCATATAGTACCATAGTCTTCCATAGAGTACCATAGTCTTCCATAGAGTACCATAGTCTTCCATAGAGTACCATCGTATTCCATAGAGTACCATCGTCTTCCATAGAGTACCATAGTCTTCCATAGAGTACCATCGTCTTCCATAGAGTACCATCGTCTTCCATAGAGTACCATCGTCTTCCATAGAGTACCATCGTCTTCCATAGAGTACCATAGAGTACCATAGTCTTCCATAGAGTACCATCGTCTTTCATAGAGTACCATAGTCTTCCATAGAGTACCATAGTCTTCCATAGAGTACCATCGTCTTCCATAGAGTACCATAGTCTTCCATAGAGTACCATAGTCTTCCATAGAGTACCATAGTCTTCCATAGAGTACCATAGTCTTCCTAGTCTTCCATAGAGTACCATAGTCTTCCTAGTCCTCCTTACTGTAGTCTGTCTGTCAGATGGTCCGTCCCTCTGTTCCTTCCACATCATTCCTCTCTGGTGTGTGTTAGGTGCTACAGGGGGAGCGCCTGGAGATGGAGGAGGAGCTATGTCGTCTGCGGAGCCAGGCTGAGCTGCAGCGGATGCAGGCCTCGGTCATCGCTACTCTGGAGGGGGAGCGAGCCACGCTGGAGAGAGAGAGAGAGACCCTCCGTAGCTCTGTGGACACCCTACGCACTGCCCAACGCAAGGTGCCACTGCTGCAGTACACACACTATGCACTGCAAAACACACACATTACTACCAACAGAAAGATCAGGACTAGATTACACAATGTCACTGAATACTGTAATCCTGAACGCTAACTTGTTTGACAGGGTGACCAATTGGAGCTGACGACCCAAGCTCTGAGGGCGGAGCTAGAGCGCCAGGGGAGGAGTCTGGAATCCTCACGGCGCAATGAGGAGGAGCTAGAGGCGGAGCTTCGCGAGGTAGCACTAGAGGTGGAGTCTCTGACCCGGGGGCGGGACCAGGCTCTGCTGGAGGCCTTGCGATTGGAGCAGGAGAAGGAGGCGTGCCAGGGTGAGCTGGACAGCCAACGAAAGGAGCAGAGGCAGAGGGAGAGGGAGGCGGCCAGGCTGAGGCAGCAGCTACAGAGTACAGCATCAGCCCTGGAACACAGCAACCAGAGGGCCTGCAGTCTGGAGACAGAGCACAGGTGATACACAAACACCTGAAGCTGCGTGCGTGCTCACACACACACACACACACACGCACGCACACGCACACGCACACACACACACACAATTAATTTAAAATAGAGGTAGCAGAACAGTCCCCTCCATGTACATACAGTGTGTTTCTGTACTATTACCATATTATGGGTCTGACCTAGTTGATCTCTCTGTCTCCGTAGGCATGTGTGTCAGGAGCTGTCTCAATCCAAGGAGCTCTGTGCTCAACTACAGGACCTGGAGCAGGAGCTCGGTACTCGGCTACAGGGTCTGGAGAAGGAGAGCCAGGAGCTTAAAGAGTTGAACACAGAAGCCCAGGATAAAATCAGATCTCTGACTCAGGTGTGTGTATGTGTGTGTGTGTGTGTGTGTGTATGTGTGTGTGTGCCTTGAGCCTAGAAACAAGTTTTCATCCTCTCCTTTTCCCACAGGAGCTAGCCAATGAGAAGGTGCAGTCTCAAAAACTGTCCAATGAGGCTGCACGGCTGAAGCAGGAGTTGGAGAGGGCAGAGGCGGAACTGAAGACAGTTTCCGCTGACCTTCTTCTTTCAGAGAAGCGGGAGAGAGATGCCGTCCCTGCTAATATCCCACCAGAAAGCCCTGCTAACACACAGCAGGCTACATCCTCAGACACACTCACATTAGAGCACCCAGAGGCTAAAGATGCCCAATCAAAGGAGGGCCACGACCTCCCTACGACCCCAAAAGCTGGAGTAGAGAAGACGGACTGGTCTCTGAGTGAACGACTGATAGACCTGGAGAGAGAGGTGTGTTCACCTTTCATTATTATTAGATTTTTTTTATATTTGCTGTGCCATATCATATGTCCTAGATAACAGAAGCTAGCTCCAGTGGACCGTACCCTGTCCCCCAGTGTACCTCTCTAGGAAGAATATTTGGCTTATACCCTCATCACATACTTGTAATCAACTCACCTCCCTCTCAGAATGCAGCGGTGGGTTAGGAGAGGGAGGTGTGTGTCTGTGTGTGTTCACCTCTCAGAATGCAGCAGTGGGTTAGGAGAGGGAGGTGTGTGTCTGTGTGTTCACCTCTCAGAATGCAGCAGTGGGTTAGGAGAGGGAGGTGTGTGTCTGTGTGTGTTCACCTCTCAGAATGCAGCAGTGGGTTAGGAGAGGGAGGTGTGTGTCTGTGTGTGTTCACCTCTCAGAATGCAGCGGTGGGTTAGGAGAGGGAGGTGTGTGTCTGTGTGTGTTCACCTCTCAGAATGCAGCGGTGGGTTAGGAGAGGGAGGTGTGTGTCTGTGTGTGTTCACCTCTCAGAATGCAGCGGTGGGTTAGGAGAGGGAGGTGTGTGTCTGTGTGTGTTCACCTGACAGATTCTAATCGGCTGAGATATGCTGTGACAACTAGTCATGTGATTGTCAACATTCTCTAGTCAAATCATCTCTTTCTCACCTCCCGCTCAGAATGCAGCGGTGGGCGCGGAGCGGGAGGTGTTGCTATGCCAGCTGTCTCAGTCCCAGTCAGCCAGTAGCCACCTGAGGGAGCAGATAGACACCCTGCACCATCACTCTATCAGCCTGCAGGAGACCTGCACCAAGCTGCAGACACTCAACACTCAGCTACAGGTATCATACAGCTACTATTGTTTTATATAGTTATTATACTGAAACGGTTACCTCTCGCCACTTCAGACTGTAGTACTGTCAACTGTCTCAGAGTCACAGTGTTTGGTTTCCAACACCCCCCCTCCCCTCTCCCAGGTGGACCAGGCGGCCCTGAGCTTCCAGCATGCAGCAGTGTTGGCGAGGTGCAGCGAGAGCGAGGTCAGGTGTGCTGCTCTGGAGGCGGAGTCTAAGGTGTGGGCCAGGGAGCATGAGGAGTCATTGGCCAGGACGGAGGGGCTGAGGAGGGACCAGGAGCGAATGACAATGTTGCAGCAGAGGCAGGAGGTGGAGCTAGAGGAGCTGCTGGATAGACACTCTGACCTGAGGAGCAACAACCGTAACCTGGAGACACAGTACAGGGAGCTGGAGGGAAGGTAGGGAGCCGGAGGGAAGGTAGGGAGCCGGAGGGAAGGTAGGGAGCCGGAGGGAAGGTAGGGAGCCGAGGGAAGGTAGGGAGCCGGAGGGAAGGTAGGGAGCCGGAGGGAAGGTAGGGAGCCGGAGGGAAGGTAGGGAGCGGGAGGGAAGGTAGGGAGCCGGAGGGAAGGTAGGGAGCCGAGGGAAGGTAGGGAGCCGGAGGGAAGGTAGGGAGCCGAGGGAAGGTAGGGAGCCGGAGGGAAGGTAGGGAGCCGGAGGGAAGGTAGGGAGCCGGAGGGAAGGTAGGGAGCCGGAGGGAAGGTAGGGAGCGGGAGGGAAGGTAGGGAGCCGGAGGGAAGGTAGGGAGCCGGAGGGAAGGTAGGGAGCCGGAGGGAAGGTAGGGAGCCGGAGGGAAGGTAGGGAGCCGGAGGGAAGGTAGGGAGCGGGAGGGAAGGTAGGGAGCCGGAGGGAAGGTAGGGAGCCGGAGGGGAGGTAGGGAGCCGGAGGGAAGGTAGGGAGCCGGAGGGAAGGTAGGGAGCCGGAGGGAGGGTAGGGAGCCGGAGGGAAGGTAGGGAGCCGGAGGGAAGGTAGGGAGCCGGAGGGAGGGTAGGGAGCCGGAGGGAAGGTAGGGAGCCGGAGGGAAGGTAGGGAGCTAGAAGGAAGTTAGTGAACACAAAGTAACACTATGTAAAGAAGTATACATAAGGCATTGTTAACTTTATGAAACCAGTCTGATTGTAATTTCATATACCATTGAATACAATGTAAACTGACTTGTGAGAAAAACCCTGATAAAATAACATTTATAAAATTAGTCATGACACCTTAATGAGTGTTTAAGTATAAGTCATAGCAATGTTTATAACTCCTTCATGTTCTCCAGGTATCAGGAGCTCCTGGGCCTCAAATCCCATCTGGAGGAGAAAGAAACAGAGATGAAGATGGAAAGAGAGAAGATGGAGGGAGAGGTGCAGAAGAAAGCGGAGAGAGAAAGAGAACTAGAGAGACTGAAAGAGGATTATGAGAGGTACAAAAAGAACACCCTCTCAGTCAAACAACTAACTGCTCCGTCATCACTTATTCTCTTCAACTTGTTTCATGTAATATAACTTATTGTTCTATTCAGTTCATTCCTGATCTATTCAGTTCATTCCTGATCTATTCAGTTCATTCCTGATCTATTCAGTTCATTCCTGATCTATTCAGTTCATTCCTGATCTATTCAGTTCATTCCTGATCTATTCAGTTCATCCCTGATCTATTCAGTTAATTCCTGATCTATTCAGTTCATCCCTGATCTATTCAGTTCACCCCTGATCTATTCAGTTCATCCCTGATCTATTCAGTTAATTCCTGATCTATTTAGTTAGTCCCTGATCTATTTAGTTAGTCCCTGATCTATTCATTTCATTCCTGATCTATTCAGTTTGTCCCTGATCTATTCAGTTTGTTCTTGTTCTATTCAGTCCATCCCTGATCTATTCAATTCATCCCTGATCTATTCAGTTCTTTCCTGATCTATTCAGTTCGTCCTTGTTCTATTCAGTTCATCCCTGATCTATTCAGTTAATTCCTGATCTATTCAGTTAATTCCTGATCTATTCAGTTTGTCCTTGTTCTATTCAGTTCATCCCATATCTATTCAGTTCATCCCTATCTATTCAGTTCATCCCTATCTATTCAGTTCATCCCGATCTATTCAGTTCATTCCTGATTTATTCAGTTCATTCCTGATCTATTCAGTTTGTCCTTGTTATATTCATTTAATTTCATCCCTGATCTATTCAGTTAATTCCTGACCTATTCAGTTAATTCCTGATCTATTTAGTTAGTCCCTGATCTATTCAGTTAATTCCTGATCTATTCATTTAATTCCTGGTCTATTCAGTTTGTCCTTGTTCTATTCAGTTCATCCCATATCTATTCAGTTCATCCCCGATCTATTCAGTTCATTCCTGATTTATTCAGTTCATTCCTGATCTATTCAGTTTGTCCTTGTTCTATTCATTTAATTTCATCCCTGATCTATTCAGTTAATTCCTGATCTATTCAGTTAATTCCTGATCTATTCATTTAATTCCTGATCTATTCAGTTTGTCCTTGTTCTATTCAGTTCATCCCATATCTATTCAGTTCATCCCCGATCTATTCAGTTCATTCCTGATTTATTCAGTTCATTCCTGATCTATTCAGTTTGTCCTTATTCTATTCATTTAATTTCATCCCTGATCTATTCAGTTAATTCCTGATCTATTTAGTTCATCCCTGATCTATTCAGTTAATTCCTGATCTATTTAGTTAGTCCCTGATCTATTTAGTTAATTTCTGATCTATTCAGTTAATTTCTGATGTATTCAGTTCATCCCTGATCTATTCTATTTGTTCTTATTCTATTCAGTTTGTCCCTGATCTATTCAGTTAATTCCTGATCTATTCAGTTTGTCCTTGTTCTATTAATTTCATCCCTGATCTATTCTATTTGTCCTTATTCTATTCAGTTTGTCCCTGTTCTATTCATGTCATCCCTGATCTATTCAGTTAATTCTTGATCTATTCAGTTCATCCCTGATCTATTCAGTTCACCCCTGATCTATTCAGTTAATTCCTGATCTATTCAGTTCATCCCATATCTATTCAGTTCATTCCTGATCTATTCAGTTAATTCCTGATCTATTTAGTTAGTCCCTGATCTATTCAGTTCATTCCTGATCTATTCAGTTTGTCCTTGTTCTATTCATTTAATTTCATCCCTGATCTATTCAGTTAATTCCTGATCTATTTAGTTAGTCCCTGATCTATTCAGTTAATTCCTGATCTATTCAGTTAATTTCTGATCTATTCAGTTCATCAATGATCTATTCAGTTCATCCCTGATCTATTCAGTTAATTCCTGATCTATTTAGTTAGTCCCTGATCTATTCAGTTAATTCCTGATCTATTCAGTTTGTCCTTGTTCTATTCAGTTCATCCCATATCTATTCAGTTCTTCCCCGATCTATTCAGTTCATTCCTGATTTATTCAGTTCATTCCTGATCTATTCAGTTTGTCCTTGTTCTATTAATTTAATTTTATCCCTGATCTATTCAGTTCATTCCTGATCTATTTAGTTCATCCCTGATCTATTCAGTTCATTCCTGATCTATTTAGTTTGGCCCATGATCTATTCAGTTCATTCCTGATCTATTCAGTTAATTTCTGATCTATTCAGTTCATCCCTGATCTATTCAGTTCATCCCTGATCTATTCAGTTAATTCCTGATCTATTCAGTTAGTTCTTGTACTATTCAGTTATTTCCTGATCTATTCAGTTTGTCCTTGTTCTATTCAGTTCATCCCGATCTATTGAGTTAATTCCTGATCTATTCAGTTCATCCATTATCTATTCAGTTAATTCCTGATCTATTCAGTTCGTCCCTGATCTATTTATTCAGTTAATTCCTGATCGATTCAGTTTGTCCTTGTTCTATTAATTTCATCCCTGATCTATTCTATTTGTCCTTATTCTATTCAGTTTGTCCCTGATCTATTCAGTTAATTCCTGATCTATTCAGTTTGTCCTTGTTCTATTAATTTAATCCCTGATGTATTCTATTTGTCCTTATTCTATTCAGTTTGTCCCTGTTCTATTCATGTCATCCCTGATCTATTCAGTTAATTCCTGATCTATTCAGTTAATTTCTGATCTATTCAGTTCATCCCTGATCTATTCAGTTAATTCCTGATCTATTCAGTTAGTTATTGTTCTATTCAGTTCATTCCTTATCTATTCAGTTATTTCCTGATCTATTCAGTTTGTCCTTGTTCTATTCAGTTCATCCCGATCTATTCAGTTAATTCCTGATCTATTCAGTTCATCCATTATCTATTCAGTTAATTCCTGATCTATTCAGTTCGTCCCTGATCTATTTATTCAGTTAATTCCTGATCTATTCAGTTCGTCCCTGATCTATTTACTCAGTTAATTCCTGATCGATTCAGTTTGTCCTTGTTCTATTAATTTCATCCCTGATGTATTCTATTTGTCCTTATTCTATTCAGTTTGTCCCTGTTCTATTCATGTCATCCCTGATCTATTCAGTTAATTCCTGATATATTCAGTTAATTTCTGATCTATTCAGTTCATCCCTGATCTATTCAGTTCATTCCTGATCTATTCAGTCCGACACCAAGCAGTGGGTTGTATAACTGACAAATAGCCTGAGTTGCTGTATCAATGTCTTATTTTGTCAAGTAATTCCTTGGTTTTCTGTCTCTGTCTGTCGGTCTGTCTGATCTTATCTGGTTGTGTTGTTCTGTTCTCCCAGGCTGCAGGGCGTGCAGAGGGAGTCAGCTCAGGTACAGAGTGAGCTGCTGGCTCAGGGCTCGATGCTGCGGGGTGAGCTGAGTGCTGCCCAGCTGGAGAGGACCAGGCTGGAGGGAGAGATCAACTCTCTGAGGGAGAACAACCAGAGACTGGAGCTCTGCACTGACCGCCTCACCAACCAGTACCAGGTCAGGAGGAAGGGAGTTTTTATTTTATTTCCCCTAAAACTAACCCTAACCCTAATTGTACCCTAAACCCTGAGCACAAAATAGCATTGTTGCTTTTAGGGACCGGCGAAATGTCCACATTGTCAAATTGTCCTTGTTTTACTATCCTTGTGATGACTTTTGGAACACAAAAGTACACACACCTTACCTTGTTTACTATAAATAATTCTGAAACCTGTGTGTAGCTGCTGACCCAGCTGAAGGGGAACATGGAGGAGGAGAACCGTCACCTGTTGGAGCAGAACCAGAGTCTGACCAATCACAACAGAGACCTGATGGAGCAGAGCCTGGAGCGCAAGGACCAGCACCACTCCCAGCAGAGAGAATACCAGTCAGTACACACACACACACACACACACACACACACACACACACACACACACACACACACACACACACACACACACACACACACACACACACACACACACACACACACACACACACACAGCAGAGAGAATACCAGTCAGTACACACACACACACTCACAGCAGAGAGAATACCAGTCAGTACACACACACACACTCACAGCAGAGAGAGTACCAGTTAGTGCACACACACACAGCAGAGAGAGTACCAGTCAGTACACACACACACACAGCAGAGAGAGTACCAGTCAGTACACACACACAGCAGAGAGAGTACCAGTCAGTGCACACACACACAGCAGAGAGAGTACCAGTCAGTGCACACACACACAGCAGAGAGAGTACCAGTCAGTACACACACACACACCAGAGAGAGTACCAGTCAGTACACACACACACACCAGAGAGAGTACCAGTCAGTACACACACACACACCAGAGAGAGTACCAGTCAGTACACACACACACACACACACACACACACACACACACACACACACACACACACACACACACACACACACACACACACACACACACACACACACACACACACACACACACACACACACACACACACACACACACACACACACACAGCAGAGAGAATACCAGTCAGTACACACACACACACACACACACACTCACAGCAGAGAGAATACCAGTCAGTACACACACACACACCAGAGAGAGTACCAGTCAGTACACACACACACACACACACACACACACACAGCAGAGAGAGTACCAGTCAGTACACACACACAGCAGAGAGAGTACCAGTCAGTGCACACACACACAGCAGAGAGAGTACCAGTCAGTGCACACACACACAGCAGAGAGAGTACCAGTCAGTACACACACACACACACCAGAGAGAGTACCAGTCAGTACACACACACACACCAGAGAGAGTACCAGTCAGTACACACACACACAAGAGAGAGTACCAGTCAGTACACACACACACACACACACACACACACACACACACACACACACACACACACACACACACACACACACACACACACACACACACACACACACACACACACACACACACAGCAGAGAGAGTACCAGTCAGTACACACACACAAATGTAAATATGATTCTATTTTCGCCTAACTTCTCATCTCTCTTCTTTCTCCTCTCCTCTCTCTCTCCAGGGAGAAGATGGGTGAACTGCGTAGAGAGAAACAGAAGCTGGTGGAGAAGATCATGGATCAGTACAGAGTCCTGGACCCCAGCATGCCTACACCCATCAAGGCCAAGTAAAGACACACACACACACACACACACACACACACACACACACACACACACACACACACACACACACACACACACACACACACACACACACACACACACACACACACACACAAAAAAGAATACCAGTCAGTACACACACACACACTCACAGCAGAGAGAATACCAGTCAGTACACACACACACACACACTCACAGCAGAGAGAATACCAGTCAGTACACACACACACACCAGAGAGAGTACCAGTCAGTACACACACACACACACACACACACACACACACACACACACACACACACACACACACACACACACACACACACACACACACACACACACACACACACACACACACACACAGGTTGTCCATTGAAGTCAATGATGTGCCGTTAAGATTGGGGCTGTGGTGGCTGATGCCCCGCTGTAAAGATGCTGTCATGGACAGGTGGACTTGTCGAGAGGTTCCAGCGTTTCTTCTGGACTCCTGCAATTCGTTTGGATGCAGACACAGATCAAGGCCAAATCCCTCTTTTTGTCGTCATCCCCTCTACCCACTCTCTCCATCTCCCTCACTTCTTATTGATCTTGATCTCCTTCACTATGTCTCCTTCCTTCCTTTCCTCCATCTCTGTAGGAAGTCCAACTGGATAGCAGACAGGATGAAGAAGCTGATTAAGCCTAAAGGAGGAGGAGGGAGAGAGGGACGTGCTCTGTTCTACGCTGCTGGCAGTATAGAGAACCTGGCTGACAGTGCAGACTACCCACCAGACACACAGACTGCTGCTGGTTCTGGTGAGACTATACAAGACAGACAGACAGAACAACAACTCGTGAGAGACCAGAGACACTATTATACACAAATCCCTACATGAGTCATTTGTACTGATACTACTACTCATACATCTCTTTCTCTCCCTCACTGTCCCCTCTATTCTATCTCCATTACATCATTCCCATCTGTTCTCTTTCTTCTCTCCTCCAGACCCCCGCAGTACCCCCGTCTCCCCCTCCCCCCTGCGACATGCCACCTCTCTGGGTGACTCTGACCAGGCGGGAGGGCTGTGTGGGCTGCCGCTGCGTTCAGGTTTGGGGGGCCGCCGAAAGCTGGGCTCCCATCGAAAGCTGGGCTCCCAGTCCTTCAGTCCCGGAGACCAGAAGACTTCACCCCTCCAGCGTCTCCAATCTGCAGACAGAGTGATTTGGGAAGGGCAGAGCAGCCCTACAGACACACCCAAAACCACACCCATGACCTCAGCCAACAACAGCCAGGAGAATGTGATGAAGGAGGGAGGAAGAGGTGAGGAGGATAAAGGTGAGATGGATGAAGAGGGAGGGAGTGGGGGGAAACAGGGGAGGGAGAGGTGAGAAGGGATAACAAGGGAGGGAGGTAGTGGATGGAAATGGGGAGAGAGGTAAGGAGGGATCAGAGGAAGGAGTGGGGGGGAGAGGCGAACATGCAGGTGTGGACTATAGGGGAGAGGTGGAGGGAGGACGGAGGGAGGGGTTAGACATGAGCTGGCACTGATGTCCCTGACCAACCCTGACAAATTGAAGTGAAGTGACTGGTTTTGACAGGACCTCTGTGTGTGTTTGGTTTTAGCCGTGAGTGGGGACAACATTGAAGGACATCTCAACTCAGACCCCTGCTGTCAGTCCAGTAAGGATAAACCGGCAAACTAAAAGAGAATTACTACCTTTCTGCTTCAACTGGAGTTAACATGATCCTTTGCACACATCCGACCTCTGCATACAGATCTGATCGAAATCCAGATAGGGACTCAAATTAAAAGTGTCAAATTCAAATGTTTTGTCTGATTTTTGTAAAAGGTGCCAGAAAATACAGTATTTTCCGATTCCATAGACTGTAAACAAAATGTTTTTCTACCAGCTAGTACTGTATTTGTATATATCATTGAAGAGATGCCACTGTTCTTCTGGGGTGATAAGCAGCAGTTTCTTCTCTGTGGCCAACAGGTGTCAGTGTAGAGCTAGTTAGACACCAATACAGATCAGATGCGGGAGAATCTTTGAAATGAGAAACATGGCCTGTAGGTCCATCACGACTGTAGGGCCTCTCTGGTTCCCTGCATCCCACACCAAGGAAGCAACACCTCAGCATTTCAGCTGGGGAGGGTGGGGGGCGGAGGGATTAAGGGGAGAGAAGACTGACACTAAAGGATAAAAGCAGAGAGAGAGGCTCTCCACCGAAGTCCCGGTGAATTACGATTCAGAAAAAGACAAATGGAAGGCTAATACAATTCATGAATTATGTAGTTGTCATGGCAACATTAATCAAAATGAGGCCCCAGCCTCTGAACATTTTGTTTATGAAATTGAGATGCATCCAGCGTGAGTGAGTGTGAGTGTGGAGGATGATATTGGGCCTGCCACTCAGTCAGACATCTCCATCTAACACCTGCAGACAGACAGCAACCACAAGGTGAAAAAAGCAGTGACATAACAACCCAGAACAAAGACAATGAAACTCCTTCTCATTCCTTACATTCAATAAAACTAAATGCATTGTACATCTGTGCCAGTAGTCATGAACATGTACGTTTGAAGAGTAGGGGTGTAAAAAAGAGACATTTCTGATTCCTTTCAGCCAATAGACTAGAATAAAAGTCAAATGACATGTACGGTACACAGCCCAGTGGTCATCTTAACTTGTCAGTATGTGTCTGTAGTGGTGGTTCAACACAATGCCTTCAGAAAGTATTCACACCCCTTGACTTTTTCCACATTTTGTTGTGTTACAGCGTGAATTTTAGATCACTGGCCTATAAAAAAATACCCCATAATGTCAGTGGAAATACAAGGGCAAAAAATTAATTAGGCAGCCAGCAATTGTGCAAGTTCTTCCACTTAAAAAGATGAGAGAGGCCTGTAATTTTCATCGTAGGTACACTTCAACTATGACAGACAAAATGAGAAAAACAAATCCAGAAAATCACATTGTAGGATTTTTAATGAATGTATTTGCAAATTATGTTGGAAATTAAGTATTTGGTCACCTACAAACAAGCAAGATTTCTGGCTCTCACAGACCTGTAACTTCTTCGTTAAGAGGCTCCTCTGTCCTCCACTCGTTACCTGTATTAATGGCACCTGTTTGAACTTGTTATCAGTATAAAAGACACCTGTCCACAACCTCAAACAGTCACACTCCAAACTCCACTATGGCCAAGACCAAAGAGCTGTCAAAGGACACCAGAAACAAAATTGTAGACCTGCACCAGGCTGGGAAGACTGAATCTGAAATAGGTAAGCAGCTTGGTTTGAAGAAATCAACTGTGGGAGCAATTATTATGAAATGGAAGACATACAAGACCACTGATAATCTCCCTCGATCTGGGGCTCCACGCAAGATCTCATCCCGTGGGGTCAAAATGATCACAAGAACGGTGAGCAAAAATCCCAGAACCACACGGGGGGACCTAGTGAATGACCTGCAGAGAGCTGGGACCAAAGTAACAAAGCCTACCATCAGTAACACTACGCCGCCAGGGACTCAAATCCTGCAGTGCCAGACATGTCCCGCTGCTTAAGCCAGTACATGTCCAGGCCCGTCTGAAGTTTGCTAGAGAGCATTTGGATGATCCAGAAGAAGATTGGGAGAATGTCATATGGTCAGATGAAACCAAAATATAACTTTTTGGTAAAAACTCAACTCGTCGTGTTTGCAGGACAAAGAATGCTGAGTTGCATCCAAAGAACAACATACCTACTGTGAAGCATGGGGGTGGAAACATCATGCTTTGGGGCTGTTTTTCTGCAAAGGGACCAGGACGACTGATCCGTGTAAAGGAAAGAATGAATAGGGCCATGTATTGTGAGATTTTGAGTGAAAGCCTCCTTCCATCAGCAAGGGCATTGAAGATGAAACGCGGCTGGGTCTGTCAGCATGACAATGATCCCAAACACACCGCCCGGGCAATGAAGGAGTGGCTTCGTAAGAAGCATTTCAAGGTCCTTTAATGTCCTAGCCAGTCTCCAGATCTCAACCCCATTGAAAATCTTTGGAGGGAGTTGATCCGTGTTGCCCAGCAACAGCCCCAAAACATCACTGCTCTAGAGGAGATCTGCATGGAGGAATGGGCCAAAATACCAGCAACAATGTGTGAAAACCTTGTGAAGACTTACAGAAAACGTTTGACCTCTGTCATTGCCAACAAAGGGTATATAACAAAGTATTGAGATAAACTTTTGTTATTGACAAAATACTTATTTTCCACCATAATTTGCAAATAAATTCATAAAAAAGTCCTACAATGCGATTTTCTGGATTTTTTCTTCTCATTTTGTCTGTCATAGTTGAAGTGTACCTATGATGAAAATTACAGGCCTCTCTCATCTTTTTAAGTGGAAGAACTTGCACAATTGGTGGCTGACTAAATAATTTTTTGCCCCACTGTATGTTTGTCATTTTTTAAACAAATTCATTAAAAATAAAAAGCTGAAATGTCTTAAGTATTCAACCTCATTTTTTTTTTTTTACCTTTATTTAACCAGGCAAGTCAGTTAAGAACATATTCTTATTTTCAATGACGGCCTGGGAACAGTGTTCAGGGGCAGAACGACAGATTTGTACCTTGTCAGCTCGGGGGTTTGAACTCACAACCTTCCGGTTACTAGTCCAACGCTCTAACCACTAGGCTACGCTGCAGCCCCACACACACAAGCCTTGTTATGGCAAGCCTAAATAAATTCAGGAGTAAACATTTGCTGAACAAGTCACATAATAAGTTGCATCGACTCACTGTGTGCGATAATAGTTTCTCTACACGACACACAATTATCTGTAAGGTCCCTCAGTTGAGCAATGCATTTCATTACAGATTCAACCACAAAGATCAGGGAGGTTATCCAATGTCTCAAAAAGAAGGACAAATATTGAACATTTCTTTGAGCATAGTGAAGTTCTTAATTACACGTTGGATGGTGTGTCAATACACCCAGTCACTACAACAACACAGGCATTCTTCCTAACTCAGTTGCTGTAGAGGAAGGAAACCGCTCAGGGATTTCACCATGAGGCCAATGGTGACTTTAAAACAGTTAGAGTTTAATGGCTGTGATAGGAGAAAACTGATGATGGATCAACAGCATTGTAGTTACTCAACAATACTAACATAATCGACAGGGTGATAAGAAGGAAGCCTGTACAGAATAAAAATATTCAACATGCATCCTGTTTGCAATAAGGCACTAAAGTAAAACTCCCAAAAGTTTGGCTAAAATATTAACTTTAAGTACTGAATACAAAGTGTTATGTTTGGGACAAATCCAACACAACACATCACTGAGTACTACTCTTAATATTTTCAAGCACGGTGGTGGCTGCATCATGTTATGGGTATGCTTGTCATTGGCAAGGACTAGGGAACTTTTCAGAATAAAAATAAATGGAATAGAGTTAAGCACAGGCAAAATCCTAGAGGACAATCTGGTTCAGTCTGGTTTCCAACAGACACTGGGAGACAAATTCACCGTTCAGCAGGACAATAACCAAATAGACACTAGTTTGCTTACCAAGACAACACTGAATGCCTAGTTACAGTTTGGACTTAAAATCGGCCTAAAAATGTCTGTCTAGAAATGACCAGCAACCAACTTGAAGATTTAAAATAATAATAATGTAAAAGTATTGTACAATCCAGGTGTAATCTTACCCAGAAAGACTCACAGGTGTAATCACTGCCAATGGTGAGTCTAACATTTACTGACTCAGTGGTGTGAATACTTATGTAAATGAGATATTTCTTAATTAAATGTTCAATAAATGTACAAAAACATGTTTTCACTTTCTCATTATGGGGTATTGTGTGTAGATGGGTGAGAGAAAAAAAACCAATACATTTTGAATTCCGGCTGTAACAACAAAATATGGAATAAATCAAGGGGTATGAATACTTTCTGAAGGCACTGTAATTGACAAGTGGAGTGGTGTAATGCCATCTGTGTTTTTCTGTCAGTGAAGAACTCTCTCTGTCTTGAGTATGTCTATTTAACTATTTCAGCCCTGGACATCAAATGTGAATGTGGGTGGCCTTCTCTAAAGTGCCACTAATGGCCAGCTTTTTCTTTTACTGCCTGCCTGAAATCACACTGACCTAGCAAAAACTGAGAGACAGTAACACTGACTTGGACCCAGCAAACACCAGGGTCCGGTTTCCAGGACACAGACTAGGCCTATTCCCAGACTAAAAAGCACGATGAATTGAGACTTTGGAAATATTACATTCCTTGTTTTTGATGTATTATTTACTCATAGATGGTACTGTAGTTACCGGCCCTTGGTGATATCAGATATTCAAGGTATATCTTTATTTTTGTTGCTGTATTATTTCCAAAGATGGAGGTGCTAGCTACCTGTAGGACTAGAGCAGGTACAATGAGAGACCTAGAAAGCTGAACTCTGATCAAGAGAGAGGAATAAGGTTTCGTCTAATTAATTAAAGTCCAGCCCCGGGCTGTGGAGACACTCTGAGATCGACGAGGATTTGCTGAGAGGAGAAAAGCATAAACACAACAACAGACAGCAGGAGAGAGAGAATAAGTGTTTGTATTAACTCAGAGTCTGACCCTGCAACCTTGAGTCATCACAAAACTGTCAAAATCTCAGAGCTTTCAGGGCCTTTTAGTCAATGAGGCTACCCCTAAAGTAACTCTATCCACACACTTTCTTCTTTACCACTCCTCTCTCTATCGCTCTCCTTCCTTCAGTCTGTCCCTCCCTCCCTCCCTCCCTTTCCTATGTCTCTCTCTCCCCCTCCCTCCCGCCCTCTCTCTCCCCCTCTCTCCCTCCCTTTCCTATGTCTCTCTCTCCCCCTCTCTCCCTCCCTTTCCTATGTCTCTCTCTCCCCCTCCCTCCCACCCTCTCTCTCCCCCTCTCTCCTAGTGTATTAAAGGGTTTGTCCCTCTCCGTAAAAGCTGATTTATTCTCTTGTGGTATCGATCGGTCGCTGCATTAAAGATTATAATTCATTACCTCGGCCCTTTTAATACATTAAACACTCAAAATAAAAATAAAATAATCCTGACCTCCCTAGAGTGCAAGTAAACGCTCTGGGAGAGGAGACGTCCGCCCCGTCCACCGTCCCCGGCCTTCAGCACGTCTGGAGTGTGTGTGTGTATGAATGAGAGACACACACTTCGATCACACACACACACCCAGACCACAGTCTATATTGAATAGTGTCTCAGTCAAACTTTCCACAGGTCAGCGCACATACAGATCTCCCAGCAAACACACGCACACTTAAACACATGAATATCACACATTCTCAAGTAGACATTAATGTAGCGGTTCGTGGGAATGGTTGGGAACTAGAGGAACACAAGTAGGTCTAAAAGAACCGTGTTGAGGACTCCAGGTTACCCAAGGACAACGTTCCTAATGGGGTTGTACATGTGGTGTTAACGTGTTAATTGTGCTGTTTGTTTTATTGTGAATGTGTGTGTGTTTTGGGACAGAGGGAAGTGGTTGAACACCACTACATTACTCAGTTTATTACCTGTCTCCCTCTTGAACACCCCGCATTTCTCTCTCTCTCCCCTTCTGTCTCAGGATTCTTCTCCCATGGGCTCTGCTCAAACTTCTCCCCTTCTCTCTCACTCCCTCCCGCTCTCCTCTCCTCCACTCCCTCGCTCTGACAGGCTTTCAGGCGGTAAATCAGAAACATTTATCCAGCAGCAGCGCCCAAGTGTCCTGGATTCTGCTAAAGAGCCATTTTCATTTCACTAGCAGTTTACCACCCTGCTCCCCCATCCATAAACATCCCCCCACCCCTCCTCCTCCTCTCCATCCCTCCATTAGATCCTCCTCCATACACATCACCCAACCCTCCTACCGGATCCTCTATCCCTGCATATACTCTCCATCCTTCTCTCTCTCTTTGTCTCCCTCCCACTTGGTGATGGCCTGACTGAAAGAAAAAACAACTCTCCACCCAGAAGAGAAACAGCTTAAACCTTGAGAAACAGTATACTAATAAAACAGACTGTAAATAGATTGTAAACTGCACAGGGATGAAGAGGGCCTAGCAGCGCCTTGTCCCCCTCAGGAGGCTGAAAAGATTTGGCATGAGCCCTCAGCTCCTCAAAATGTTTTACAGCTGCACTATCGAGAACATTTTGACTGGCTGCATCACAGCTTAGAATGGCAAATGCACCACCCTCAACCACAAAGCACTACAGGGGGTGGTGTGTACAACCCAGTACATCACTGGGGCCAAGCTCCCTACCATCCAGGACCTCTATAACAGGCAGTGTCAGAGGAAGGACCCAACAATTGGCAAAAGACTCCAGACACCCACGTCATAGAATGTTCACTCTGCTACCCTCCAGCAAACAGCACCGGAGCCTCGGCTCTTGGACCAACAGGCTCCGAGACAGCTTCTATCCCCAAGCCATAAGACTGCTAAATAGTTCATTCAATGGTTACCTGCACGATCTGCACGGACTCTATCTTTTTAACATTTCTTATTGAACCTTTATTTAACTAGGCAAGCCAGTTAAGAACAAATTCTTATTCACAATTACCGCCTACCCCGACCAAACCTGGACAATGCTGGGCCAATTGTGCGCCGCCCTATGGGACTCCTAATCACGGCCGGTTGTGTTTCAGCCTGGATACATCTTGCACTCCATCCAAACTCACTATATATCAAGACTATATATACACACACTCACTACACCGACACACGTCAGTTCAAATGTACATTTGGTTGAGTTGCCAACTAACGTGACTTCAACGTGAAAACAAAAAATGTCACAATGTTATATGATTTAGGTAAAACGTTTTGTGAAAAAAAATGCTTAATTCTCTTACGTTGCTAACTTTTTTCAAACCCCCACACACACAGGGCACAGTCTATATTGAATAGTGGCCCTGAGTCAATACTTTGTAGAAGCACCTTTGGCGGCGATTACAGCTTTGAGTCGTCTTGGGTATGTCTGTATCAGCTTTGAGTCGTCTTGGGTATGTCTGTATCAGCGTTGAGTCGTCTTGGGTATGTCTGTATCAGCGTTGAGTCGTCTTGGGTATGTCTGTATCAGCTTTGAGTCGTCTTGGGTATGTCTGTATCAGCGTTGAGTCGTCTTGGGTATGTCTGTATCAGCGTTGAGTCGTCTTGGGTATGTCTGTATCAGCTTTGAGTCATCTTGAGTTTGTCTGTATCAGCTTTGAGTCATCTTGGGTATGTCTGTATCAGCGTTGAGTCGTCTTGGGTATGTCTGTATCAGCTTTGAGTCATCTTGAGTTTGTCTGTATCAGCTTTGAGTCATCTTGGGTATGTCTGTATCAGCTTTGAGTCATCTTGGGTATGTCTGTATCAGCGTTGAGTCGTCTTGGGTATGTCTGTATCAGCGTTGAGTCGTCTTGGGTATGTCTGTATCAGCTTTGAGTCGTCTTGGGTATGTCTGTATCAGCGTTGAGTCATCTTGGGTATGTCTGTATCAGCGTTGAGTCGTCTTGGGTATGTCTGTATCAGCTTTGAGTCATCTTGAGTTTGTCTGTATCAGCTTTGAGTCATCTTGGGTATGTCTGTATCAGCGTTGAGTCGTCTTGGGTATGTCTGTATCAGCTTTGAGTCATCTTGAGTTTGTCTGTATCAGCTTTGAGTCATCTTGGGTATGTCTGTATCAGCTTTGAGTCATCTTGGGTATGTCTGTATCAGCGTTGAGTCGTCTTGGGTATGTCTGTATCAGTGTTGAGTCGTCTTGGGTATGTCTGTATCAGCTTTGAGTAGTCTTGGGTATGTCTGTATCAGCGTTGAGTCGTCTTGTGTATGTCTGTATCAGCTTTGAGTCATCTTGGGTATGTCTGTATCAGCGTTGAGTCGTCTTGGGTATGTCTGTATCAGCGTTGAGTCATCTTGGGTATGTCTATCAGCTTTGAGTCATCTTGGGTATGTCTGTATCAGCGTTGAGTCATCTTGGGTATGTGTGTATCAGCTTTGAGTCATCTTGGGTATGTCTGTATCAGCTTTGAGTCGTCTTGGGTATGTCTGTATCAGCTTTGAGTCATCTTGGGTATGTCTGTATCAGCTTTGCAAATCTGTATTTGGGGATTCGCTCAAAAGCTCTGTTAAGTAACACAGGAAGTGGCAGTGAACATCAATCTTTAAGTCTTTCCACACATTTTCAAATGGCTTTGGCTGGGCCACTCAATGACTTTCACAGTCTTGTTCTGAAGCCCTTCCACCTTTGATTTGGCTGTATGCTTGGAGTCATTGTCCTGTTGGAACGTTTGCACTCTGAAGCAGACTCTCATCAAGGATTTGCCTGTATTTGGCTCCATTCACTGTTCCCTCATCCTTACCAGTCTCCCAGTCCCTACCGCTGAAAAGTATCCATATTTTTTCAATTTCCCAATGATGGAGACCACTGTGCTCTTGGAAACGTTCAACACTCTAGAATACCATATACTGACTGATAAAGCGAAAACTGCTTTTTAGAAATGTTTGCAAATTTATTAAAAATGTCAAACAGAAGTACCTTATTTACATAAGTATTCAGACCCTTACCTATGAGAATCGAAATTGAGCTCAGATGCATCCTGTTTCCATTGATCATCCTTGATGTTTCCAGAGATGTTTGATTGGAGCACCTGTGGTAAATTAAGTTAATTGGACATGATTTGGAAAGGCCCACACCTGTCTATATAAGGTCCCACAGTTGACAGTACATGTCAGAGCAAAAACCAAGCCATGAGGTCGAAGGAATTGTCCTTAGATCGCCGAAACAGGATTGTGTCGAGGCACAGATCTGGAGATGGGTAATACAATACATTTCTGTAGCATTGAATGTTTTTCAGCAGCAGGGACTGGGAGACTAGTCTGGATTGAGGGAAAGATGAACAGAGCAAAGGACAGAGAGATCCTTGATGAAAACCTACTCCAGAGTGCTCAGGACCTCAGACTGGGGCGAAGGTTCATCTTCCAACAGGACAAAGCCCACAGCCAAGACAACTCAGGAGTGGCTTCGGGACAAGTCTCTGAATGTCCTTGAGTGGCCCAGCCAGTGCCCAGACTTGAACCCTATCGAACATCTCTGGAGAGACCTGAAAATAGCTGTGCAGCGACGCTCCCCATCCAACCTGACAGAGCCTGAGAGGAACAGCAGAGAAGAATGGGAGAAACTCCCCAAATACAGATGTGACAAGCTTGTAGCGACATACCCAAAAAGACTTGAGGTACTGAGTAAAGGGTCTGAATACTTGTGTAAATGTTAAAATAACTTTTTTATTTAAAAAAAAATAATAATTTGCAAACACTTCTTAAACGGGTTGCTTTGTCATTATGGGGTATTGTGTGTAGATGAGAAAAAAATACAATTGAATACATTTTTGAATAAGGCTGTAATGTAACAAAACATTAAAAAGTAAAGGGGTCTGAATACTTTCCGAATGCACTGTATAGACAGGTTTCTTTTGAAATCCTGTCGGAACAAACAATTTGGACACAGGTGGACTCCAATCAAGTTGCAGTGACATCAAGGATGAGCAAAGGAAATTGGATGCACCTGAGCTCAATTTGGAGTGTCATAGTACAGGGGTGTGAATATTTATGTAAATGAGAACTGTATTTAATTTTCAATAAACTAGCAAAAATGTCTAAACATGTTTTCACTTAGTCTTTATGGGGTATTGTCTGTAGATGGGTGAGAGAAAACCGATTTTAAATCTATTTTCAGACTAACACAACAAAATGGGGAATAAGTCAAGGTGTATGAATACTTTCTGAAGGCACTGTACATATCTACCTTAAATACCTTCTACCTCTGCATGTTGAGCTGGTACTGGTCCTCACAATATATAGCTCCACATTGAGCTGGTACTGGTACTCCATGTATATAGCTCCACAGTGATCTGGTACTGGTCCTCACAATATATAGCTCCACAGTGATCTGGTACTGGTCCTCACAATATATAGCTCCACAGTGATCTGGTACTGGTCCTCACAATATACAGTGGGGAGAACAAGTATTTGATACGCTGCCGATTTTCCTACTTACAAAGCATGTGGAGGTCTGTAATTTTTATCATAGGTACACTTAAACTGTGAGAGACGGAATCTAAAACAAAAATCCAGAAAATCACATTGTATGATTTTTAAGTAATTCATTTTATTGCATGACATAAGTATTTGATCACCAACCAGCCAGTAAGAATTCCGGCTCTCACAGACCTGTTAGTTTTTCTTTAAGAAGCCCTCCTGTTCTCCACTCATTACCTGTATTAACTGCACCTGTTTGAACTTGTTACCTGTATAAAAGACACCTGTCCACACACTCAATCAAACAGACTCCAACCTCTCCACAATGGCCAAGACCAGAGAGCTGTGTAAGGACATCAGAGTTAAATTGTAGACCTGCACAAGGCTGGAATGGGTTACAGGACAATAGGCAAGCAGCTTGGTGAGAAGGCAACTGTTGGCGCAATTATTAGAAAATGGAAGAAGTTCAAGATGACGGTCAATCACCCTCGGTCTGGGGCTCCCATGCAAGATCTCACCTCGTGGGGCATCAATGATCATGAGGAAGGTGAGGGATCAGCCCAGAACTACACGGCAGGACCTGGTCAATGACCTGAAGAGAGCTGGGACCACAGTCTCAAAGAAAACAACGAGTAACACACTACGCCGTCATGGATTAAAATCCTGCAGCGCACGCAAGGTCCCCCTGCTCAAGCCAGCGCATGTCCAGGCCCATCTGAAGATTGCCAATGACTATCTGGATGATCCAGAGGAGGAATGTGAGAAGGTCATGTGGTCTGATGAGACAAAAATAGAGCTTTTTGGTCTAAACTCCACTTGCCGTGTTTGGAGGAAGAAGAAGGATGAGTACAACCCCAAGAAAACCATCCCAACTGTGAAGCATGGAGGTGGAAACATTCTTTGGGGATGTTTTTCTGCAAAGGGGACAGGACAACTGCATCGTATTGAGGGGAGGATGGATGGGGCCATGTATCGCAAGATCTTGGCCAACAACCTCCTTCCCTCAGTAAGAGCATTGAAGATGGGTAGTGGCTGGGTCTTCCAGCATGACAACGACCCGGAACACACAGCCAGGGCAACTAAGGAGTGGCTCCGTAAGAAGCATCTCAAGGTCCTGGAGTGGCCTAGCCAGTCTCCAGACCTGAACCCAATAGAACATCTTTGGAGGGATCTGAGAGTCCGTATTGCCCAGCAACAGCCCGAATCCTGAAGGATCTGGAGAAGGTCTATGGAGGAGTGGGCCAAAATCTCTGCTGCAGTGTGTGCAAACCTAGTCAAGAACTACAAGAAACATATGATCTCTGTAATTGCAAACAAAGGTTTCTGTACCAAATATTAAGTTCTGGTTTTCTGATGTATCAAATACTTACGTCATGTAATAAAATGCAAATTGATTTTCTGGATTTTTGTTTTAGATTCTGTCTCTCACAGTTGAATCGGCAGTGTATCAAATACTTGTTCTCCCCACTGTAGCTCCACATTGATCTGGCACTGGTACTCCCTGTATATAGCTCCACATTGATCTGGTACTGGTACATCCTGTATATAGCTCCACATTGATCTGTTACATCCTGTATATAGCTCCACATTGATCTGGTACTGGTACTCCCTGTATATAGCTCCACATTGATCTGGTACTTCCTGTATATAGCTCCACATTGATCTGGTACTGGTACTTCCTGTATATAGCTCCGCATTGATCTGGTACTTCCTGTATATAGCTCAATTGTGTATTTTATTCCTCATGTTACTATTTTTAAAAAATCTGCATCGTTTGGGAAGGGCTCCTAAGCAAGCATTCGGTTGGGGATAATGAGTCTTACTCTCTTTTTATCCCTGTCTCTCTCAATCTCATCCTCTCAGTCTATCTGCTTATAAAAAGTCTCTCCCTCTTCTCCCCCTCGATCTCTCACTCCCCAATTCTTGTCTTTTCCCTACCTCCCTCTACCTCTTCCTTAGCTAAAATAAATATTCAGACAGCTAGTGACATTAGGGGAGTTGTAATGATAGCTGGGGCTTCTTGTCAGCATTGCTTATTTATTTTTGTGCTGTTGTAAAAATGTGAAAATCAATAAAGAAAGTTGTCTAAACATGAAAGCGGGAGCACAGGGTGGGGTGACAGGAACAAACTGTCATTTCATTTCAAACAAACCACCACCTGGTCTGCCTGAGAATGACAACACACACATTTTCAGGTAGGCAGTCGCACTCAGTCAGACACACAAATGTAGACACTCAAACGCACACACACGCACACTAAAGACGAAACGACTCACAGGAAGCGGTCCCACCTGACAAACTCAGTGAATCCAATCCAATCCCCCAAAATGCCAACATGTAATCCTCTGATCTCTTTTAATTAGCTTATTCTTCTCCACACACACTCTTGTACAGCTAACATTGTGGGGACACACAATTCAGTCTCGTTCAAAAACCAATTTTCCCCAAACCTAACCCAAAACCTAACCTTAACCCTAAAACTACCCCTAGCTCCTAACCCTAAAACTAACCCTTGCTCCTAACCCTAAAACTACCCCTACCTCCTAACCCTAAAACTACCCCTAGCTCCTAACCCTAAAACTACCCCCAGCTCCTAACCCTAAAACTACCCCTAGCTCCTAACCCTAAAACTACCCCTAGCTCCTAACCCTAAAACTACCCCTAGCTCCAAACCCTAAAACTACCCCTAGCTCCTAACCCTAAAACTAACCCTAGCTCCTAACCCTAAAACTACCCCTAGCTCCTAACCCTAAAACTACCCCCAGCTCCTAACCCTAAAACTACCCCTAGCTCCTAACCCTAAAACTACCCCTAGCTCCAAACCCTAAAACTACCCCTAGCTCCTAACCCTAAAACTAACCCTTGCTCCTAACCCTAAAACTACCCCTACCTCCTAACCCTAAAACTACCCCTAGCTCCTAACCCTAAAACTACCCCCAGCTCCTAACCCTAAAACTACCCCTAGCTCCAAACCCTAAAACTACCCCTAGCTCCTAACCCTAAAACTAACCCTAGCTCCTAACCCTAAAACTACCCCTAGCTCCTAACCCTAAAACTACCCCCAGCTCCTAACCCTAAAACTACCCCTAGCTCCTAACCCTAAAACTACCCCTAGCTCCTAACCCTAAAACTACCCCTAGCTCCAAACCCTAAAACTACCCCTAGCTCCTAACCCTAAAACTAACCCTAGCTCCTAACCCTAAAACTACCCCTAGCTCCTAACCCTAAAACTACCCCCAGCTCCTAACCCTAAAACTACCCCTAGCTCCAAACCCTAAAACTACCCCTAGCTCCTAACCCTAAAACTACCCCTAGCTCCTAACCCTAAAACTACCCCTAGCTCCTAACCCTAAAACTACCCCTAGCTCCAAACCCTAAAACTACCCCTAGCTCCTAACCCTAAAACTAACCCTAGCTCCTAACCCTAAAACTAACCCTAGCTCCTAACCCTAAAACTACCCCTAGCTCCTAACCCTAAAACTACCCCCAGCTCCTAACCCTAAAACTACCCCTAGCTCCTAACCCTAAAACTACCCCTAGCTCCTAACCCTAAAACTACCCCTAGCTCCAAACCCTAAAACTACCCCTAGCTCCTAACCCTAAAACTAACCCTAGCTCCTAACCCTAAAACTACCCCTAGCTCCTAACCCTAAAACTACCCCCAGCTCCTAACCCTAAAACTACCCCTAGCTCCTAACCCTAAAACTACCCCTAGCTCCTAACCCTAAAACTGACCCTAGCTCCTAACCCTAAAACTACCCCCAGCTCCTAACCCTAAAACTACCCCTAGCTCCTAACCCTAAAACTACCCCTAGCTCCTAACCCTAAAACTACCCCTAGCTCCTAACCCTAAAACTGACCCTAGCTCCTAACCCTAAAACTACCCTTGCTCCTAAAACTAACCCTAGCTCCTAACCCTAAACCCCCTAGAAGTAGCATTTGACCATGTGGGGACTAACAAAATGTCCCCAGATGGTCAAATTGTTGTTTGTTTACTATTCTCACACACACAAAGTCCCCCAACATCTCATTATTCAAACATGTACAAACAGCTCGTCAGATGAGTTTGGTCAGAAGCCTGAGGTTCATTGATAATAAAGCAGTTTATTCAGTTCTAGACATTCATCCAGCGTTAAGATATGTACCCAGGTCTTCTCTAGTGCAGAGCCGGTGGGGGGAAAGGAAGATAAGGATATTGCATGTGGTGAGCCGCATTATTGCACAACTCCACATGTCACTCTTTCAGAGTTTACTCTTCACAGGTGAGCCTAAGGGAAAGACAGAACAAGGTGTATCAGAAACCTGTGAAATTCAGTAGCCATGACTACATTTTATATATATATATATACACACACACTGAACAAAAATATAAATGCCACATGTAAAGTGTTGGTCCCATGTTTCATGAGCTGAAATAGAAGATCCCAGAAATGTTCCATATGCACAAAAAGCTTATTTATCTCAACTTTTGTACACAGTTGTTTATTTCTCATTTGCCAAGATAATCCATCCACCTGACAGGTGTGGCATATCAAGAAGCTGATTAAACAGCATGATCATTACACAGGTGCACCTTGGGCTGGGGACAATAAAAGGCCACTAAAACACAATGCCACAGATCTCTCAAGTTTTGAAGGGGCGTGCAATTTTTATTTATTATTTATGTATTTCACCTTTATTTAACCAGGTAGGCTAGTTGAGAACACCTTTATTTAACCAGGTAGGCTAGTTGAGAACACCTTTATTTAACCAGGTACGCTAGTTGAGAACACCTTTATTTAACCAGGTAGGCTAGTTGATAACACCTTTATTTAACCAGGTAGGCTAGTTGAGAACACCTTTATTTAACCAGGTAGGCTAGTTGAGAACAAGTTCTCATTTGCAACTGCGACCTGGCCAAGATAAAGCATAGCAGTGTGAGCAGACAACACAGAGTTACACATGGAGTAAACAATTAACAAGTCAATAACACAGTAGGAAAAAAGAGAGTCTATATACATTGTGTGCAAACGGCATGAGGTAGGCGAATAATTAACATTTTGCAGATTAACACTGGAGTGATAAATGATCAGATGGTCATGTACAGGTAGAGATATTGGTGTGCAAAAGAGCAGAGAAGTAAATAAATAAAAACAGTATGGGGATGAGGTAGGTAAAAATGGGTGTGCTATTTACCGATAGACTATGTACAGCTGCAGCGATCGGTTAGCTGCTCAGATAGCAGATGTTTGAAGTTGGTGAGGGAGATAAAAGTCTCCAACTTAAGCGATTTTTGCAATTCGTTCCAGTCACAGGCAGCAGAGAACTGGAACGAAAGGCGGCCAAATGAGGTGTTGGCTTTAGGGATGATCAGTGAGATACACCTGCTGGAGCGCGTGCTACGGGTGGGTGTTGCCATCGTGACCAGTGAACTGAGATAAGGCGGAGCTTTACCTAGCATGGACTTGTAGATGACCTGGAGCCAGTGGGTCTGGCGACAAATATGTAGCGAGGGCCAGCCGACTAGAGCATACAGGTCGCAGTGGTGGGTGGTATAAGGTGCTTTAGTGACAAAATGGATGGCACTGTGATAAACTGCATCCAGTTTTCTGAGTAGAGTGTTGGAAGCAATTTTGTAGATGACATCGCCAAAGTCGAGGATCGGTAGGATAGTCAGTTTTACTAGGGTAAGTTTGGCGGCGTGAGTGAAGGAGGCTTTGTTGCGGAATTAAAAAGCCGACTCTAGATTTGATTTTCAATTGGAGATGTTTGATATGAGTCTGGAAGGAGAGTTTACAGTCTAGCCAGACACCTAGGTACTTATAGATGTCCACATATTCAAGGTCGGAACCATCCAGGATGGTGATGCTAGTCAGGCGTGCGGGTGCAGGCAGCGAACGGTTGAAAAGCATGCATTTGGTTTTACTAGCGTTTAAGAGCCGTTGGAGGCCACGGAAGGAGTGTTGTATGGCATTGAAGCTCGTTTGGAGGTTAGATAGCACAGTGTCCAAGGACGGGCCGAAAGTATATCGAATGGCGTCGTCTGCGTAGAGGTGGATCAGGGAATCGCCCGCAGCAAGAGCAACATCATTGATATATACAGAGAAAAGAGTCGGCCCGAGAATTGAACCCTGTGGCACCCCCATAGAGACTGCCAGAGGACCGGACAGCATGCCCTCCGATTTGACACACTGAACTCTGTCTGCAAAGTAATTGGTGAACCAGGCAAGGCAGTCATCCGAAAAACCGAGGCTACTGAGTCTGCCGATAAGAATATGGTGATTGACAGAGTCGAAAGCCTTGGCAAGGTTGATGAAGACGGCTGCACAGTACTGTCTTTTATCGATGGCGGTTATGATATCGTTTAGTACCTTGAGCGTGGCTGAGGTGCACCCGTGATCGGCTCGGAAACCAGATTGCACAGCGGAGAAGTTACGGTGGGATTCGAGATGGTCAGTGACCTGTTTGTTGACTTGGCTTTCGAAGACCTTAGATAGGCAGGGCAGGATGGATATAGGTCTGTAACAGTTTGGGTCCAGGGTGTCTCCCCCTTTGAAGAGGGGGATGACTGCGGCAGCTTTCCAATCCTTGGGTATCTCAGACGATATGAAAGAGAGGTTGAACAGGCTGGTAATAGGGGTTGCGACAATGGCGGCAGATAGTTTCAGAAATAGAGGGTCCAGATTGTCAAGCCCAGCTGATTTGTACAGGTCCAGGTTTTGCAGCTCTTTCAGAACATCTGCTATCTGGATTTGGGTAAAGGAGAACCTGGAGAGGCTTGGGCGAGTAGCTGCGGAGCTGTTGGCCGAGGTTGGAGTAGCCAGGCGGAAGGCATGGCCAGCCTTTGAGAAATGCTTGTTGAAGTTTTCGATAATCATGGATTTATCGGTGGTGACCGTGTTACCTAGCCTCAGTGCAGTGGGCAGCTGGGAGGAGGTGCTCTTGTTCTCTATGGACTTCACAGTGTCCCAGAACTTTTTGGAGTTGGAGTTAGAGGATGCAAATTTCTGCCTGAAGAAGCTGGCCTTAGCTTTCCTGACTGACTGCGTGTATTGGTTCCTGACTTCCCTGAACAGTTGCATATCGCAGGGACTATTCGATGCTAGATAACTGCAGGAATGTCCATCAGAGATGTTGCCAGATAATTTAATCTTTATTTCTCTACCATAAGCCACCTCCAATGTTGTTTTGGAGAGTTTGTCAGTACGTCCAACCGGCCTCAGACCACGTGTAACCACGTCAGCCCAGGACCTCCACATCCGGCTTCTTCACCTGCAGGCTCGTTTGACACTAGCCACCCGGACAGCTGATGAAACTGTGGGTTTGCACAACCAAAGAATTTCTGCAAAAACTGTCAGAAATCAACTCAGGGAAGCTCATCTGCATGCTTGTTGTTCTCAACAGGGTCTTGACTTGACTGCAGTTCGGCGTTGTAACCGACTTCAGTGGGCAAATGCTCACCTACGATGACCGCTGGAGAAGTGTGCTCTTCCCGGATGAATCCCGATTTCAACTGTACTGGTCAGATGGCGTAGTGTGGACGATCAGTTAGCTGATGTCAACGTAGTGATCATAGTGCCCCATGGTGGTGGTGGGGTAATATTATGAGCAGGCATGAGTTACGGACAACAAAAACAACAGAATTTTATCTATGGCAATTTGAATGCACAGAGATACCGTGATGAGATCCTGAGGCCCATTGTCGTGCCATTTATCCGCCTCCATCACCTCATGTTTCAGTATGATAATGCATGGCCCCATGTCGCAAGGATCTGTACACAATTCCTGGAAGCTGAAAAAATCCCAGTTCTTCCATGGACTGCCTAATCACCAGACATGTCACCCATTCAGCATGTTTGGGATGCTCTGGATCGACGTGTACGACAGCATGTTCCAGTTCCCGCCAATATCCAGGAACTTCGCACAGCCATTGAGGAGGAATGGGACAACATTCCACAGGCCACAATCAACAGCCTGATCAACTCTATGAGAAGGAGATGTGTCGAGGCAAATGGTGGTCACCCCAGATACTGACTGGTTTTCTGATCCACTCCCCTACTGGTTTTAAGGTGTATGTGACCATCAGCATATCTGTATTCCCAGTCATGTGAAATCCATACACTAGGCCCTAATGAATTTAAATTGACTGATTTTCTTATATGAACCTTAACTCAGTAAAATCTTATAAATTGTTGCGTTTCTATTTGAGTTCAGTGTAATATACATAATGTATTATACTGTGAGAGTAATATCTGTCAACACAAGCAGGGCTGAGAGGGTTAACCACAGTCATTCAACCAGGATCTCACCATACATCTCTCACAGGAAAAGACAAGTACAATATTTCACACAGTCAGTTTGAACAGCGAACATTCACCTCAAGGCTAGTCTTAACCTATGGGGATCCTTGGTTAAACTTCTTCTAAGATACTAGCACAGCACCATTTGTACAGTCTGCTACATTGTCAGTTGGTTAGGAAAGGGTCTAGGTTAGGAGTTAGGAAACTACAGAGGGGTTCCACAAACACCACAGCACGATCAGTTCAATCACTGTCAGACCCTTGATAGCAAAACTACCATCGTTGCCATAGCTACAGCTATTGACACACATGACACTACTCCACACCATGCGTGTTACCTGCGTTCGAACAGGGCGCTCTGATCAGCAGGCTAAGGGCGGGTACAAAGATAAGGGGTAAAGAGAGATGATTGGCTAAGAGGCCTGTCAGTACCGTAGCTCCAGATATGGAGCCACCATGACAAGTCCTTTTACATGGAGTGGTGTTACCAGAGCAAACCAGTGTTAACTACTAGCTACTCCCACTGGTGTCAAATGAGTCAGAGGTGATGATTTGGCTGTGTAGGATATGTATGGTGTCACTGTGTATGTGTTGACTCACCGGAAGGGAAGTAGAGAGGGAGGTTTTTCAGGTACAGCTCCTTATCAGTGGGCAGGAACACACAGAAGATCACTCTGTCCAGCTTTATGAGACACACACACACACAAAAAACATCCATATAAATAAGTGAAAGACCATCATTTTGTCTCGAGGGCCACAGCAGGATTTCAAAGTTCAGCGGAGGGCAGCACAGATTTTCTTTGGAACAATTTGTTGGTCAGAAAAAGAGCAGTTATCTGAAAACGTATAGGTCCATTAGTATTTCTACCTACTTTCTATCAAGTTTTAGACTTTCAACAGTGGCCTGGAGGTTTTATTTGACCCAAGAATAATAATTACCCCATCAACAACAACAAAAAGTTTGAATGGGCTGACGGGCCGGACGTTGTCTGCTGCTGGTATAACTGTAGAATAAAGTTGATCTTCAGAAGCGATGCTAAATACTGAGAACAAAGCATTTTCATACAAAACGAGTTGTAATATAACAGCTGTATGTCTGGACTACGTCTTCATCAGCCCAGAGAAAAGATCTCTACGATATCAGAACACTTAATAATGACCAGCAGTGACTTCTATAGGGTACCCTGCTGCTGGCAGTGAAGCCTCCCATCCCTTCACATCCTCATTACTCAATGAACACACTGCCATTAAGTCCGTGTTTGGACTGGAGCAGAGCTGGATTCTGGTCCACTACAATTAGGCCACAGATCCAGCAGAAGCTATCATTATCTATACAGTATATATCATAGGGTTTGGTAGGAGGCAGATGTTATTGGCATCAGGTAAACAGTCAGCTGTATGGATGCTGGGAGAGTGCAGAGGAACATTGACAATAGATCAGACTGAAGGTCAAAATATAATATTTTGTAGTACTATGAATTTAGGGATTTCCTTTTTGTTTTGGTTTAATATGTAGATATCTCATGCTGTTGTGTTGTGTCAACTAGTATAACTAAAAAAAAGTTATAAATAATTTATCACAAAAATAGTGTACACTGGCGAACTGGAGGAAGAGTAGAGGAAGGAGTGAATGATGAAGAAGAAGATAGTAAAGATAACAGACAGGCGACAGACTAACTTCCCTCCAGTCATCTATTCCTCTTTTCCCTCTTCTAAGCCCGTCAGGAGCCAATTAAAACACAGCCTTAGCCACGAGTGTGTGTGTGTGTGTGTGTGTGTGTGTGTGTGTGTGTGTGTGTGTGTGTGTGTGTGTGTGTGTGTGTGTGTGTGTGTGCGTGTGTGCGTGTGTGCGTGTGTGCGTGTGTGCGTGTTGTCGCAGTCCGCCCTCTCCTGAATCTCTCCAGAAAACCAAAAACAACAGCTGTGAGACAGAATACCAGAAAAAAAGGAAAAAAATAATAATTAGACACACACACATACAAACAAGAGCACACACACCTTCTCATGGTGTTCATCCAGGTACTTCCTGACAGTCTCCAACGCGACGTGCACAGCCTGCTCAGGTGGGTATCCTAGACACAAAAACACAGCAATTACTGTGGTGTGCAGGTGGCCAAGAGCACTGTGTTATGGGTGGCCAAGAGCACTGTGTTATGGGTGGCCAAGAGCACTGTGTTATGGGTGGCCAAGAGCACTGTGTTATGGGTGGCCAAGAGCACTGTGTTATGGGTGGCCAAGAGCACTGTGTTATGGGTGGCCAAGAGCACTGTGTTATGGGTGGCCAAGAGCACTGTGTTATGGGTGGCCAAGAGCACTGTGTTATGGGTGGCCAAGAGCACTGTGTTATGGGTGGCCAAGAGCACTGTGTTATGGGTGGCCAAGAGCACTGTGTTATGGGTGGCCAAGAGCACTGTGTTATGGGTGGCCAAGAGAACGGTTGAATCAATAAAATTAGAGAAACACCCATTTGTTTGGACCAGCTAACAGAGTGGCTGTCTACTCTCTTCTAACAGAGTGGCTGTCTACTCTCTAACATAGTGGCTGTCTACTCTCTAACATAGTGGCTGTCTACTCTCTTCTAACATAGTGGCTGTCTACTCTCTTCTAACATAGTGGCTGTATACTTTCTTCTCTCTTCTAACATAGTGGCTGTATACTCTCTTCTCTCTGCTAACATAGTGGCTGTCTACTCTCTTCTCTCTGCTAACATAGTGGCTGTCTACTCTCTTCTCTCTTCTAACATAGTGGCTGTATACTCTCTTCTCTCTTCTAACATATTGGCTGTATACTCTCTTCTCTCTTCTAACATATTGGCTGTCTACTCTCTTCTAACATAGTGGCTGTCTACTCTCTTCTCTCTTCTAACATAGTGGCTGTATACTCTCTTCTCTCTTCTAACATAGTGGCTGTATACTCTCTTCTCTCTTCTAACATAGTGGCTGTATACTCTCTTCTCTCTTCTAACATATTGGCTGTATACTCTCTTCTCTCTTCTAACATATTGGCTGTATACTCTCTTCTCTCTTCTAACATAGTGGCTGTATACTCTCTTCTCTCTTCTAACATAGTGGCTGTATACTCTCTTCTCTCTTCTAACATATTGGCTGTATACTCTCTTCTCTCTTCTAACATATTGGCTGTATACTCTCTTCTCTCTTCTAACATAGTGGCTGTCTACTCTCTTCTCTCTTCTAACATAGTGGCTGTATACTCTCTTCTCTCTTCTAACATATTGGCTGTATACTCTCTTCTCTCTTCTAACATAGTGGCTGTCTACTCTCTTCTCTCTTCTAACATAGTGGCTGTATACTCTCTTCTCTCTGCTAACATAGTGGCTGTCTACTCTCTTCTCTCTGCTAACATAGTGGCTGTCTACTCTCTTCTCTCTTCTAACATAGTGGCTGTATACTCTCTTCTCTCTTCTAACATATTGGCTGTATACTCTCTTCTCTCTTCTAACATATTGGCTGTCTACTCTCTTCTAACATAGTGGCTGTCTACTCTCTTCTAACATAGTGGCTGTCTACTCTCTTCTAACATAGTGGCTGTCTACTCTCTTCTCTCTTCTAACATAGTGGCTGTCTACTCTCTTCTAACATAGTGGCTGTCTACTCTCTTCTCTCTTCTAACATAGTGGCTGTCTACTCTCTTCTAACATAGTGGCTGTCTTCTCTCTTCTAACATAGTGGCTGTCTACTCTCTTCTAACATAGTGGCTGTCTACTCTCTTCTCTCTTCTAAGATAGTGGCTGTCTACTCTCTTCTTCACTTTTATCTACATTTTATATTCCTGAGTCCCAAATGGCAACCTATTCCCTATATAGCGCACTAACTGTGGATGTTCCCACTGTCTCAATCATCTTCCCACTACAATTCAATTGGTGACAATATTGAGTAAAAACACACAAATCAGTACTTAACTCTAAACTATATCTTTAATGAGACAGTTTCATTGAGTTTGACCTTCTCTGAACTCTGTGTGAAGAACACTAGTCAGAAACCGTGGGGAATCTTGGAGCGCTGCCATCGCCAAACTCGCCAGCAGCAAATGGGGGGATTACATCCCAGTTGACACCATCTCATCCCAAATCTCTGTTAATCTGCCTGTTTAATCTCAACCCCTAATCTGGAAACTTCTTTCTACTGAAAACTGATATCTAGTGTGCTGAACTCAATTCACCCCTCTGCATCACTACCCTCTGAGTAGTGATGCTGGAAAACACAACAACACATAGAGAACACACAGAGAACACACACAGACAAACACATTTGTTGACTAACCATAGATTCCAGTGGAGATGCAAGGGAACGCCTGGGGGTATAAAACACAGTGTAAAACAGAGAAAATACATTTCAAACTGATTGATAATAATAACCCTTCCACCCACCACAGTGCGTAGCTTGGTATCGGTGGCCTTCTGCAGGCTGTGATGGTAGCAGTCCCTGAGGCGGCTCCTCTCCTCCTCCCCCACTTTCCCCATCGCTATGGGCCCCACTGTGTGGATCACATCTGGAACACACAGACAGACATATATATATAGAGAGAGAAAGAGTCAGAGAGAGAGAGAGAGAGAGAGAGAGAGAATGACAGAGACGAAGAGCGAGATTTCATTCATTTACAGCACACTGCAATCAACAAACTGCACTACTCTGGTATTCTGAACACAATTTCAGAGTACATTAGCTCTGTGCACTGAGCCTCAGTCAAGAGCAAGGGGACCTTTGGGGGTCTGGGTGGGTTAGTAGGGGTTAGAGCGGGTCTCGGGGGGGGGGGTCTCTGTTAGTAACACCAAGGTCAACCATCACAGATACTCCCGTTAAAAGCCCAACATGACTCAAGGTTCAGAGTATGGTCATTTATGGTGGCTATCCAGCTGTATGTCAGAGAGATAAATGTCAGGGACACAGACTGTCACCACCACACTATACCACTGATTCACCACCACACTATACCACTGAGTCTGAGTCACCACCACACTATACCACTGAGTGTGGGCCACCACCACACTATACCACTGAGTCTGAGTCACCACCACACTATACCACTGAGCCCCCACCACACTATACCACTGAGTCACCACCACACTATACCACTGAGCCCCCACCACACTATACCACTGAGCCCCCACCACACTATACCACTGAGTCTGACCCACCACCACACTATACCACTGAGTCTGAGCCACCACCACACTATACCACTGAGTCTGAGCCACCACCACACTATACCACTGAGTCTGAGCCACCACCACACTATACCACTGAGTCTGAGTCACCACCACACTATACCACTGAGTCTGAGCCACCACCACACTATACCACTGAGTGAGCCACCACCACACTATACCACTGAGTCTGGGCCACCACCACACTATACCACTGAGACTGGGCCACCACCACACTATACCACTGAGTCTGGGCCACCACCACACTATACCACTGAGTCTGGGCCACCACCACACTATACCACTGAGTCTGAGCCACCACCACACTATACCACTGAGTCTGAGCCACCACCACACTATCCCACTGAGTCTGAGTCCCCACCACACTATACCACTGAGTCTGAGTCCCCACCACACTATACCACTGAGTCTGAGTTACCACCACACTATACCACTGAGTCTGAGTACCCACCACACTATCCCACTGAGTCTGAGTCACCACCACACTATACCACTGAGTCTGAGTTACCACCACACTATACCACTGAGTCTGAGTCCCCACCACACTAAACCACTGAGTCTGAGCCACCACCACACTATACCACTGAGTCTGGGCCACCACCACACTATACCACTGAGACTGAGTCACCACCACACTATACCACTGAGTCTGAGCCACCACCACACTATACCACTGAGTCTGGGCCACCACCATACTATACCACTGAGTCTGAGCCACCACCACACTATCCCACTGAGTCTGAGTCACCACCACACTATACCACTGAGTCTGAGTTACCACCACACTATACCACTGAGTCTGAGCCACCACCACACTATACCACTGAGTCTGAGCCACCACCACACTATACCACTGAGTCTGGGCCACCACCACACTATACCACTGAGTCTGAGCCACCACCACACTATACCACTGAGTCTGGGCCACCACCACACTATACCACTGAGTCTGAGTCACCACCACACTATACCACTGAGTCTGAGTCACCACCACACTATACCACACTATGCCACTGAGTCACCACCACACTATACCACTGAGCCCCCACCACACTATACCACTGAGTCACCACCACACTATACCACTGAGCCCCCACCACACTATACCACTGAGTCACCACCACACTATACCACTGAGCCCCCACCACACTATACCACTGAGCCCCCACCACACTATACCACTTAGCCCCCACCACACTATACCACTGAGCCCCCACCACACTATACCACTGAGCCACCACCACACTATACCACTGAGTCTGGGCCACCACCACACTATACCACTGAGCCCCCACCACACTATACCACTGAGTCACCACCACACTATACCACTGAGCCCCCACCACACTATACCACTGAGCCCCCACCACACTATACCACTGAGCCCCCACCACACTATACCACTGAGTCACCACCACACTATACCACTGAGTCTGAGTCACCACCACACTATACCACTGAGTCTGAGTCACCACCACACTATACCACTGAGCCCCCACCACACTATACCACTGAGCCCCCACCACACTATACCACTGAGCCCCCACCACACTATACCACTGAGCCCCCACCACACTATACCACTGAGCCACCACCACACTATACCACTGAGTCTGGGCCACCACCACACTATACCACTGAGTCTGGGCCACCACCACACTATACCACTGAGTCTGAGCCACCACCACACTATACCACTGAGTCTGAGTCACCACCACACTATACCACTGAGTCTGAGTCACCACCACACTATACCACTGAGTCTGAGTTACCACCACACTATACCACTGAGTCTGAGTTACCACCTCACTATCCCACTGAGTCTGAGCCACCACCACACTATACCACTGAGTCTGAGTCACCACCACACTATACCACTGAGTCTGGGCCACCACCACACTATACCACTGAGTCTGAGTCACCACCACACTATACCACTGAGTCTGAGTCACCACCACACTATTCCACTGAGTCTGAGTCACCACCACACTATACCACTGAGTCTGAGTCCCCACCGCATTATACCACTGAGTCTGAGTCCCCACCACACTATCCCACTGAGTCTGAGTCACCACCACACTATACCACTGAGTCTGAGTTACCACCACACTATACCACTGAGTCTGAGTTACCACCTCACTATCCCACTGAGTCTGAGCCACCACCACACTATACCACTGAGTCTGAGCCACCACCACACTATACCACTGAGTCTGAGCCACCACCACACTATACCACTGAGTCTGAGTTACCACCTCACTATCCCACTGAGTCTGAGCCACCACCACACTATACCACTGAGTCTGAGTTACCACCACACTATACCACTGAGTCTGGGCCACCACCACACTATACCACTGAGTCTGGGCCACCACCACACTATACCACTGAGTCTGAGCCACCACCACACTATACCACTGAGTCTGAGCCACCACCACACTATACCACTGAGTCTGAGCCACCACCACACTATACCACTGAGTCTGAGCCACCACCACACTATACCACTGAGTCTGGGCCACCACCACACTATACCACTGAGTCTGAGTTACCACCTCACTATCCCACTGAGTCTGAGCCACCACCACACTATACCACTGAGTCTGAGTCACCACCACACTATACCACTGAGTCTGAGTTACCACCACACTATACCACTGAGTCTGAGTCCCCACCACACTAAACCACTGAGTCTGAGCCACCACCACACTATACCACTGAGTCTGGGCCACCACCACACTATACCACTGAGTCTGAGCCACCACCACACTATACCACTGAGTCTGGGCCACCACCACACTATACCACTGAGTCTGAGTCACCACCACACTATACCACTGAGTCTGAGTCACCACCACACTATACCACACTATACCACTGAGTCACCACCACACTATACCACTGAGCCCCCACCACACTATACCACTGAGTCACCACCACACTATACCACTGAGCCCCCACCACACTATACTGTGTCTGGGCCACCACCACACTATACCACTGAGTCTGAGTCACCACCACACTATACCACTGAGTCTGAGCCACCACCACACTATACCACTGAGTCTGAGCCACCACCACACTATACCACTGAGTCTGAGCCACCACCACACTATACCACTGAGTCTGAGCCACCACCACACTATACCACTGAGTCTGAGCCACCACCACACTATACCACTGAGTCTGAGTTACCACCTCACTATCCCACTGAGTCTGAGCCACCACCACACTATACCACTGAGTCTGAGTCACCACCACACTATACCACTGAGTCTGAGTTACCACCACACTATACCACTGAGTCTGAGTCCCCACCACACTAAACCACTGAGTCTGAGCCACCACCACACTATACCACTGAGTCTGGGCCACCACCACACTATACCACTGAGTCTGAGCCACCACCACACTATACCACTGAGTCTGGGCCACCACCACACTATACCACTGAGTCTGAGTCACCACCACACTATACCACTGAGTCTGAGTCACCACCACACTATACCACACTATACCACTGAGTCACCACCACACTATACCACTGAGCCCCCACCACACTATACCACTGAGTCACCACCACACTATACCACTGAGCCCCCACCACACTATACCACTGAGTCACCACCACACTATACCACTGAGCCCCCACCACACTATACCACTGAGCCCCCACCACACTATACCACTTAGCCCCCACCACACTATACCACTGAGCCCCCACCACACTATACCACTGAGCCACCACCACACTATACCACTGAGTCTGGGCCACCACCACACTATACCACTGAGCCCCCACCACACTATACCACTGAGTCACCACCACACTATACCACTGAGCCCCCACCACACTATACCACTGAGCCCCCACCACACTATACCACTGAGCCCCCACCACACTATACCACTGAGTCACCACCACACTATACCACTGAGTCTGAGTCACCACCACACTATACCACTGAGTCTGAGTCACCACCACACTATACCACTGAGCCCCCACCACACTATACCACTGAGCCCCCACCACACTATACCACTGAGCCCCCACCACACTATACCACTGAGCCCCCACCACACTATACCACTGAGCCACCACCACACTATACCACTGAGTCTGGGCCACCACCACACTATACCACTGAGTCTGGGCCACCACCACACTATACCACTGAGTCTGAGCCACCACCACACTATACCACTGAGTCTGAGTCACCACCACACTATACCACTGAGTCTGAGTCACCACCACACTATACCACTGAGTCTGAGTTACCACCACACTATACCACTGAGTCTGAGTTACCACCTCACTATCCCACTGAGTCTGAGCCACCACCACACTATACCACTGAGTCTGAGTCACCACCACACTATACCACTGAGTCTGGGCCACCACCACACTATACCACTGAGTCTGAGTCACCACCACACTATACCACTGAGTCTGAGTCACCACCACACTATTCCACTGAGTCTGAGTCACCACCACACTATACCACTGAGTCTGAGTCCCCACCACATTATACCACTGAGTCTGAGTCCCCACCACACTATCCCACTGAGTCTGAGTCACCACCACACTATACCACTGAGTCTGAGTTACCACCACACTATACCACTGAGTCTGAGTCACCACCACACTATCCCACTGAGTCTGAGCCACCACCACACTATACCACTGAGTCTGAGCCACCACCACACTATACCACTGAGTCTGAGCCACCACCACACTATACCACTGAGTCTGAGTTACCACCTCACTATCCCACTGAGTCTGAGCCACCACCACACTATACCACTGAGTCTGAGTTACCACCACACTATACCACTGTGTCTGGGCCACCACCACACTATACCACTGAGTCTGAGTCACCACCACACTATACCACTGAGTCTGAGCCACCACCACACTATACCACTGAGTCTGAGCCACCACCACACTATACCACTGAGTCTGGGCCACCACCACATTATACCACTGAGTCTGAGCCCATCATATAGTCCAACTCTCTTTATTCTCGAAATCTAAAAACACAATTCTCTACTTTGTTTTTCACTACAATTTATAATTTCCGCAATTCTTCTCTACTCTTTAATCGTCCCTTTCTCCATTCTTCCTTTCTACACTTCACTTTCTCCTTCGCTCTCAACCCTCCTCCTCACTGTCCCCCCCCCCCCTCTGTCACCTCAGTTAGACAGTGCTGTCTGTGGGGTGTAATTTACTGCCCCTCTCCACTGTTGTTTACATTATCGATTTTCTGTCTGTTTAGTTTCCCCATATTTCACCAGAGTCAGGCACATATTACTGAAAGAGAGAGAGATGGGAACGAGAGGAGAAGTTTGGACATGATACACAGTTGACCATGCATGGATAATACAGTTCCGAGTGTGTGTGAGTGTGTGTGTGTGTTTGTGTGTGTGTGTGTACATCCTCTTTCATATTTGGTTGTCATGCTAGTCTGAACCCAAAAGAAAAGTGAAAGTCATGTGATCCTGTAACACCCACTCCTACTTTGCTTTTGTGTCATATTCCCCCCTATTATCATGGCAATTCAACCTGTTTTAGTGTCACTTATCTTTTCATCCCCCTGACACCTCCCCTCTGTCCTGGACACTGAATTCTTGCCTGAGAGTCACTGCGATTGCCTTTTATTAAAAACTTCCTTCCCTTCTCCACCTCTCTTTCTCTATCCTCTCATTCTCTTCACTCCCATCTGTCTTTTTCCTTTTTAACTCCCATTCCAGGCGACCCTCTGGGTGTCAGGCCTCAGTTTGTGCTCAGTGAAGCAGAAAGTGCACTAAATCCAGGCCCAGGCTTTGGCACAAAGAAAGGCCCCAGTTCTGTTCCTTAAAGCCCCGAGGGCCCCTCGGTTCCCTCTTGAGGAGAGGACTTATTGTAAACAACCATCCAACTGGAGACAGAGAGAGGGACGGAGAGAGAGAGAAACCGGGACAGAGAGAGAGAGAGAGAGAGAGAGAGAGAGAGAGAGAGAGAGAGAGAGAGAGAAACAGGGGGACGGTGAGATACAGAGAGAGAAACGGGACGGAGAGAAAGAGAGAGAGAGAGAGGAGGGAGAGAGAGAAACAGGGACAGAGGGAGAGAGAGAGAGGGGGACAGAGAGAGAGAGAGAGAGAGAGAGAGAGAGAGAGAGAGAGAGAGAGAGAGAGAGAGAGAGAGAGAGAGAAACCGGGACAGAGAGAGAGAGAGATAGAGAGAGAGAGAGAGAGAGAGAGAGAGAGAGAGAGAGAGAGAGAAACAGGGGGACCGAGAGATACAGAGAGAGAAACGGGACGGAGAGAAAGAGAGAGAGAGAGAGGAGGGAGAGAGAGAAACAGGGACAGAGGGAGAGAGAGAGAGAGAGAGGGGGACAGAGAGAGAGAGAGAGAGAGAGAGAGAGAGAGAGAGAGAGAGAGAGAGAGAGAGAGAGAGAGAGAGAGAGAGAGAGAGAGAGAGAGAGAGAGAGAGAGAGAGAGAGAGAGAAACAGGGGGACCGAGAGATACAGAGAGAGAAACGGGACGGAGAGAAAGAGAGAGAGAGAGAGGAGGGAGAGAGAGAAACAGGGACAGAGGGAGAGAGAGAGAGGGGACAGAGAGAGAGAGAGAGAGAGAGAGAGAGAGAGAGAGAGAGAGAGAGAGAGAGAGAGAGGAGAGAGAGAGAGAGAAACAGGGGGACGGAGAGAGAGGAAGAGAGAGAGAGAAACAGGGGACGGAGAGAGAGAAAGAGAGAGAGAGAAACAGGGGGCGGAGAGAGAGAGAAACAGGGGGCGGAGAGAGAGAGAAACAGGGGGCGGAGAGAGAGAAACAGGGGGACGGAGAGAGAGAAACAGGGGACGGAGAGAGAGAAACAGGGGACGGAGAGAGAGAAACGGAGAGAAAGAGAGAGAGAGCGAGAGAGGAGGGAGAGAGAGAGAAACAGGGGGACAGAGAGAGAGAAAGAGAGAGAGAGAGAGAAACAGGGGGGCGGAGAGAGAGAGAAACGGAGACGGAGAGAAAGAGAGAGAGAGAGAAACAGGGGGACGGAGAGAGAGAAAGAAACGGGGGCGGAGAGAGAGAGAAATGGGGACAGAGGGAGAGAGAGAGAGAGAGGGGAGGGAGAGAGAGAGAAACAGGGGGACGCAGAGAGAGAAAAAGAGAGAGAGAAACAGGTACAGAGGGAGAGAGAGAGAGAGAGAGAGAGAGAGAGAGAGAGAGAGAGAGAGAGAGAGAGAGAGAGAGAGAGAGAGAGAGAGAGAGAGAGAGAGAGAGAGAGAGAGAGAGAGAGAAAGAGGGGGACGGAGAGAGAGAGAAACAGGGGGACGGAGAGAGAGAAACGGGGATGGAGAGAAAGAGAGAGAGAGAAACAGGGGGACGGAGAGAGAGAAAGAGAGAGAGAGAGAAACAAGGGGGCGGAGAGAGAGAAACGGGGACAGAGGGAGAGAGAGAGAGGAGGGAGAGAGAGAGAAACAGGGGGACGGAGAGAGAGAGAAAGAGAGAGAAACAGGGAGGCGGAGAGCGAGATAAACGGGGACAGAGGGAGAGCGAGAGCGAGAGAGGAGAGAGGGAGAGAGAGAGAAACAGGAGGACGGAGAGAGAGAGAAACAGGGGGACGGAGAGAGAGAGAAACAGGGGGATGGAGAGAGAGAGAAACGGGGACAGAGGGAGAGGGAGAGAGAGAGAGAGAGGAGAGAAACAGGGGGACGGAGAGAGATAAAGAGAAACAATGGGACGGAGAGAGACAGAGAGAGACAGAAAGAGACAAACCGACAGAGAGAGAGAGAGAGAAACGGGGACGGAGAGGAACAAAATCACAATGATAAAAGGATCTGACATCCTTTTCCTAAACAGAGCTTCAAATAGTCTTCTACTCCCCTCTTTGTTTTCTCAGAACCACATCAGACCGCGTTTTGAGCATTGAATGAATTAAGTGAATGTATTAACACCACCACCCAGTATGGAGCCTGCAGTACAAAGCATCACCTAGAGCAACAGATCTGCTGTTAGCGAGATGAACCGCTATCACGAAGAAGAAAGAATAATTAATAATCTATCTTACTTCATGATGCATCTTTAGTCCAACGCCCTGACTCCTTAGTCAATACACAACTAACTATCAATATCATGATGCATCTTTAGTCCTACGCCCTCGCTCCTTAGTCAATACTCAACTAACTATCAATATCATGATGCATCTTTAGTCCAACGCCCTGGCTCCTTAGTCAATACACAACTAACTATCAATATCATGATGCATCTTTAGGCCTACGCCCTGGCTCCATAGTCAATACTCAACTAACTATCAATATCATGATGCATCTTTAGTCCAACACCCAGGCTCCTTAGTCAATACACAATACATCTTTAGCCGTACGCCCTGGCTCCTACGTCAATACTCAACTAACAATCAATATCATGATGCATCTTCAATCCTATGCCCTGGCTCCTTAGTCAATACACCACTAACTATCAATATCATGATGCATCTTTAGTCCTACGCCCTGGCTCCTTAGTCAATACTCAACTAACAATCAATATCATGATGAATCTTCAGTCCTATGCCCTGGCTCCTTTGGCAATACACAACTAACTATCAATATCATGATGCATCTTTAGTCCTACGCCCTGGCTCCTTAGTCAATACTCAACTAACTATCAATACACAACGCATCTTTAGTCCTATGCCCTGGCTCCTTAGTCAATACACAACGCATCTTTAGTCCTACGCCCTGGCTCCTTAGTCGATACACAACACATCTTTAGTCCTACACCCTGGCTCCTTAGTTAATACACAACGAACTATCAATATCATGATGCATCTTTAGTCCTACGACCTGGCTCCTTAGTCAATACACAATGCATCGTTAGTCCTATGCCCTGGCTCCTTAGTCAATACACAACGCATCTTTAGTCCTACGCCCTGGCTCCTTAGTCGATACACAACACATCTTTAGTCCTACACCCTGGCTCCTTAGTTAATACACAACGAACGATCAATATCATGATGCATCTTTAGTCCTACGCCCTGGCTCCTTAGTCAATACACAACTAACTATCAATATCATGATGCATCTTTAGTCCTACGCCCTGGCTCCTTAGTCAATACTCAACTAACTATAAATACCATGATGCATCTTTAGTCCTACGCCCTGGCTCCTTAGTCAATACTCAACTAACTATACATATCATGATGCATCTTTAAACCTACGCCCTGGCTCCTTAGTCAATACACAACGCATCTTTAGTCCTACGCCCTGGATCCTTAGTCAATACTCAACTAACAATCAATATCATGATGCATCTTCAGTCCTACGCCCTGGCTCCTTAGTCAATACACAACTAACTATCAATATCATGATGCATCTTTAGTCCTACGCCCTGGCTCCTTAGTCAATACTCAACTAACAATCAATATCATGATGCATCTTCAGTCCTACGCCCTGCCTCCTTCGTCAATACACAACTAACTATCAATACCATGATGCATCTTTAGTCCTACGCCCTGGCTCCTTAGTCAATACTCAACTAACTATCAATATCATGATGCCTCTTTAGTCCTACGCCCTGGCTCCTTAGTCAATACACAACTAACTATCAATATCATGATGCATCTTTAGTCCTACGCCCTGGCTGCTTAGTCAATACTCAACTAACTATAAATACACAACGCATCTTTAGTCCTACGCCCTGGCTCCTTAGTCAATACACAACGCATCTTTAGTCCTACGCCCTGGCTCCTTAGTCAATACTCAACTAACTATAAATACCATGATGCATCTTTAGTCCTACGCCCTGGCTCCTTAGTCAATACTCAACTAACTATACATATCATGATGCATCTTTAGACCTACGCCCTGGCTCCGTAGTCAATACACAACGCATCTTTAGTCCTACGCCCTGGATCCTTAGTCAATACTCAACTAACAATCAATATCATGATGCATCTTCAGTCCTACGCCCTGGCTCCTTAGTCAATACACAACTAACTATCAATATCATGATGCATCTTTAGTCCTACGCCCTGGCTCCTTAGTCAATACTCAACTAACAATCAATATCATGATGCATCTTCAGTCCTACGCCCTGGCTCCTTCGTCAATACACAACTAACTATCAATATCATGATGCATCTTTAGTCCTACGCCCTGGCTCCTTAGTCAATACTCAACTAACAATCAATATCATGATGCATCTTCAGTCCTACGCCCTGGCTCCTTCGTCAATACACAACTAACTATCAATATCATGATGCATCTTTAGTCCTATGCCCTGGCTCCTTAGTCAATACTCAACTAACAATCAATATCATGATGCATCTTCAGTCCTACGCCCTGGCTCCTTCGTCAATACACAACTAACTATCAATATCATGATGCATCTTTAGTCCTACGCCCTGGCTCCTTAGTCAATACTCAACTAACAATCAATATCATGATGCATCTTTAGTCCTACGCCCTGGCTGCTTAGTCAATACTCAACTAACTATAAATACACAACGCATCTTTAGTCCTACGCCCTGGCTCCTTAGTCAATACTCAACTAACAATCAATATCATGATGCATCTTCAGTCCTACGCCCTGGCTCCTTCGTCAATACTCAACTAACTATCAATATCATGATGCCTCTTTAGTCCTACGCCCTGGCTCCTTAGTCAATACACAACTAACAATCAATATCATGATGCATCTTTAGTCCTACGCCCTGGCTGCTTAGTCAATACTCAACTAACTATAAATACACAATGCATCGTTAGTCCTATGCCCTGGCTCCTTAGTCAATACACAACGCATCTTTAGTCCTACGCCCTGGCTACTTAGTCAATACACAACGAACGATCAATATCATGATGCATCTTCAGTCCTATGCCCTGGCTCCTTTGGCAATACACAACTAACTATCAATATCATGATGCATCTTCAGTCCTACGCCCTGGCTCCTTCGTCAATACACAACTAACTATCAATATCATGATGCATCTTTAGTCCTATGCCCTGGCTCCTTAGTCAATACTCAACTAACTATAAATACCATGATGCATCTTTAGTCCTACGCCCTGGCTCCTTAGTCAATACTCAACTAACTATCAATATCATGATGCCTCTTTAGTCCTACGCCCTGGCTCCTTAGTCAATACACAACTAACAATCAATATCATGATGCATCTTTAGTCCTACGCCCTGGCTGCTTAGTCAATACTCAACTAACTATAAATACACAATGCATCGTTAGTCCTATGCCCTGGCTCCTTAGTCAATACACAACGCATCTTTAGTCCTACGCCCTGGCTACTTAGTCAATACACAACGAACGATCAATATCATGATGCATCTTTAGTCCTACGCCCTGGCTCCTTAGTCAATACACAACGCATCTTCAGTCCTACGCCCTGGCTCCTTAGTCAATACTCAACTAACAATCAATATCATGATGCATCTTCAGTCCTATGCCCTGGCTCCTTTGGCAATACACAACTAACTATCAATATCATGATGCATCTTTAGTCCTACGCCCTGGCTCCTTAGTCAATACACAACGCATCTTCAGTCCTACGCCCTGGCTCCTTAGTCAATACTCAACTAACTATAAATATCATGATGCATCTTTAGTCCTACGCCCTGGCTCCTTAGTCAATACTCAACTAACAATCAATATCATGATGCATCTTCAGTCCTACGCCCTGGCTCCTTAGTCAATACACAACTAACTATAAATACCATGATGCATCTTTAGTCCTACGCCCTGGCTCCTTAGTCAATACACAACTAACTATCAATATCATGATGCATCTTTAGTCCAACGCCCTGGCTCCTTAGTCAATACACAACTAACAATCAATATCATGATGCATCTTTAGTCCTACGCCCTGGCTCCTTAGTCAATACACAACTAACTATCAATATCATGATGCATCTTTAGTCCTACGCCCTGGCTCCTTAGTCAATACTCAACTAACTATAAATACCATGATGCATCTTTAGTCCTACGCCCTGGCTCCTTAGTCAATACTCAACTAACAATCAATATCATGATGCATCTTCAGTCCTATGCCCTGGCTCCTTTGGCAATACACAACTAACTATCAATATCATGATGCATCTTTAGTCCTACGCCCTGGCTCCTTAGTCAATACACAACGCATCTTCAGTCCTACGCCCTGGCTCCTTAGTCAATACTCAACTAACTATAAATATCATGATGCATCTTTAGTCCTACGCCCTGGCTCCTTAGTCAATACTCAACTAACAATCAATATCATGATGCATCTTCAGTCCTACGCCCTGGCTCCTTAGTCAATACACAACTAACTATAAATACCATGATGCATCTTTAGTCCTACGCCCTGGCTCCTTAGTCAATACACAACTAACTATCAATATCATGATGCATCTTTAGTCCAACGCCCTGGCTCCTTAGTCAATACACAACTAACAATCAATATCATGATGCATCTTTAGTCCTACGCCCTGGCTCCTTAGTCAATACACAACTAACTATCAATATCATGATGCATCTTTAGTCCTACGCCCTGGCTCCTTAGTCAATACTCAACTAACTATAAATACCATGATGCATCTTTAGTCCTACGCCCTGGCTCCTTAGTCAATACTCAACTAACTATCAATATCAATAACATAGGGAGATATGAAGAAGAAGAGAAGGGAGCGAAGGAAGGCTAAGGGGAACTGGGAGAATGAAAGCAGGTAAAGGAGATGTATAGATTAGAAAGAGAGGGGGAGAGTTGCTGAAAATAGGGCGAGGGTGTTTGTTAGGTTTGTGGTGAAGATTTTAATTAGTAATAATTGGCCACTGAGGGAGGGATGGAGGGACAAGGTGAGAGAGGATAACTGGCAGTGATGACGAAACAATCCCTGTCTCTCTCCCCTCCTGTCTCTCTCTCCCTCCTCTCCCTGGTGTGTGTTGCTGACTCTCTATGGTTTTGACACGGTAACAATGCAGTATCGGTACACAGGTGGACTCTGGGGCTGTGGTTGTCTGGTCTACCTGCCAAAGGTTCCCTACTCTAACAACAACAACAAACGCACGCACACACACACACTCCGCCTGACGCTCTTACGTCATTCTGCCAGATTCTCTTTCTCTCCCCATTTCTCTCTCCGTGTTTCTTAATTCTTCTCCTCTTCTCCACCAGTCTTCCAGGGCTGTTACACTGGAGTCTGGACAGTTAATGTTGGTTAACAGTCTGAGGCAGTTCAACTGTTAGGGGCTGTTAGTTAATGGATGGCTGTGTTTAGTATCTCTCTGTTGGTTGAACATGCTGTGCTCTGCAGGCTGTATGCACTACACAGTGAGACACCCCAGCAGGCCTGTACCACAGGGACACTGACTGTGTCCCAAATGGCACCCTGTCCACTATATTGTGCACTACTTTGACCAGAGTCATATGGGCTATGGTAAAAAAAAGTAGTGCACTGCATAGGGAATAGGGTGCCATTTGGGAAGCAATATAAGTGTTTTTCAACAGGCCTGTGATCATTGTCTGAACTGTCTGATGTCGCACAATGACAGATCATCTCTGTGGGCGAGAATGAAGTAGAACTGAGCTGTTGACAGGCTGAGACACTGTCCTAGTCACCACCAAACACATAAACTCACACCATCTACACACACAGAATGATATAGTGAGAAAACGAGGCACTGTGACAACAGCTCATCTCATTTTAATTCCCTACAGTCATCAACCCTCCCACCCTCCATTTTCACTAACCCCTTCCTCCCACCCTCCATTTTCACTAACCCCTTCCTCCCACCCTCCATTTTCACTAACCCCTTCCTCCCCACCCTCCATTTTCACTAACTCCTTTCTCCCACCCTCCATTTTCACTAACCCCTTCCTCCCACCCTCCATTTTCACTAACCCCTTCCTCCCACCCTCCATTTTCACTAACCCCTTCCTCCCACCCTCCATTTTCACTAACCCCTTCCTCCCACCCTCCATTTTCACTAACCCCTTCCTCCCACCCTCCATTTTCACTAACTCCTTCCTCCCACCCTCCTCTCATCTATTCCCTCTCTTTCTCCCCTCTCTGTCTATTGGTCTTCTCATGTACTCTTTCTCCCACTGTGAAGTTTAACTCAACAATGACAAAAAGCTTGTATCCAACAGTCTACCACCATGCTTTTAACACTCACACACATCCAACCAAGGACAACCACAAGCAGAGAGACAAAGAGACACACCTACATACATCCAAACAAGGACAACCACAAGCAGAGAGATAAAGACACACACAAACACAAATAACGGAGGACATCATAGCTAAGTGAATACATTAAAGAGTGTATGAATCTCTAAATACAGTCAGACCAACCACATAATTACTGCATCCACACCAGGACACGGGAGGAAGGTTGGAGGAGAGAGGGGGAGGGAAGAGAGAGGGAAGAGAGAGGGGGAGGGAAGAGAGAGGGGGAGGGAGGAGAGAGGGGGAGGGAAGAGAGAGGGAAGAGAGAGGGGGAGGGAAGAGAGAGGGGGAGGGAGGAGAGAGGGGGAGGGAAGAGAGAGGGAGGAGAGAGGGGGAGGGAAGAGAGAGGGAAGAGAGAGGGTGAGGGAAGAGAGAGGGGAGGGAGGAGAGAGGGGAGGGAAGAGAGAGGGAAGAGAGAGGGGGAGGGAAGAGAGAGGGGAGGGAGGAGAGAGGGGGAGGGAGGAGAGAGGGGGAGGGAAGAGAGAGGGAAGAGAGGAGAGAAGGGGAGGGAAGAGAGAGGGGGAGGGAGGAGAGGGGGAGGGAGGAGAGAGGAGAGAAGGGGAGGGAAGAGAGAGGGGGAGGGAGGAGAGAGGGGAGGGAGGAGAGAGGGGGAGGGAAGAGAGAGGGAAGAGAGGAGAGAAGGGGAGGGAAGAGAGAGGGGAGGGAAGAGAGAGGGGGAGGGAAGAGAGAGGGGGAGGGAGGAGAGAGGGGAGGGAGGAGAGAGGGAAGAGAGAGGGGGAGGGAAGAGAGAGGGAAGAGAGAGGGGGAGGGAGGAGAGAGGGGGAGGGAGGAGAGAGGGGAGGGAAGAGAGAGGGGGAGGGAAGAGAGAGGGAAGAGAGAGGGGGAGGGAAGAGAGAGGGGAGGGGGAGGAGAGAGGGGGGAGGGAAGAGAGAGGGGAGGGAAGAGAGAGGGAAGAGAGAGGGGAGGGAAGAGAGAGGGGGAGGGAAGAGAGAGGGGGAGGGAGGAGAGAGGGGGAGGGAGGAGAGAGGGAAGAGAGAGGGGGAGGGAGGAGAGAGGGGAGGGAAGAGAGAGAGGGGGAAGAGAGAGGGGAGGGAAGAGAGAGGGGGAGGGAAGAGAGAGGGAAGAGAGAGGGGGAGGGAGGAGAGAGGGGAGGGAAGAGAGAGTGAAAAGAGAGGGGGAGGGGGAGGGAAGAGAGAGAGGGAGGAAGAGAGAGGGGAGGGAAGAGAGAGGGGGAGGGAAGAGAGAGGGGGAGGGAAGAGAGAGGAAAAGAGAGGGGGAGGGGAAGAGAGGGGGAAGAGAGAGGGGGAGGGAAGAGAGAGGGGAGGGAAGAGAGAGGGGAGGGAGGAGAGAGGGGGAGGGAGGAGAGAGGGAAGAGAGAGGGGAGGGATGAGAGAGGGGGAGGGATGAGAGAGGGGGAGGGGGGGAGAAGGGGAGGGAGGGGAGAAGGGGAGGGAAGAGAGAGGGGAGGGAAGAGAGAGGGGAGGGATGAGAGATGGTGGGAGAGAGGAGAGAGAGTGAGGGAAGAGAGTGGGGGAGGGAGGAGAGCGGGGGGGAGAGAGGAGAGAGAGTGAGGGAAGAGAGAGGGGGAGGGAGGAGAGAGGGGAAGGGATGAGAGAGGGGGAGGGAGGAGAGAGAGGGAGGGAGGAGAGAGGGGAGGGAGGAGAGCAGGGGGAGGGAGGGAGGAGAACGGAGGAGAGAAAGGGAGAACAAGGAAGAAGGAAGTGAATGACGAAAGAGGGAGAGAAGGAGGGTAGGGATGTATAATACCATATGCAGTGAATATGTTATAATTCACTCTGTGTGATATAACATGCATCAATTATCTTTGTTGGTTGGAATAATGTCCAAAGGCATGGTGGTGTTATAATTCCCTCTGTTTGTTACAGGTCGTATAGCCTCCAACATTTTATAAGACCACCCTGTGTGATAGAGATGTATAGCTGGCATATCATCGCTGTGTGATAGAGATGTATAGGAGGGATATCATCGCTGTGTGATAGAGATGTATAGGAGGGATATCATCGCTGTGTGATAGAGATGTATAGGAGGGATATCATCGCTGTGTGATAGAGATGTATAGGTGGGATATCATCACTGTGTGATAGAGATGTATAGGAGGGATATCATCGCTGTGTGATAGAGATGTATAGGAGGGATATCATCGCTGTGTGATAGAGATGTATAGGTGGGATATCATCGCTGTGTGATAGAGATGTATAGGTGGGATATCATCGCTGTGTGATAGAGATGTATAGGTGGGATATCATCGCTGTGTGATAGAGATGTATAGGTGGGATATCATCGCTGTGTGATAGAGATGTATAGGAGGGATATCATCGCTGTGTGATAGAGATGTATAGGTGGGATATCATCGCTGTGTGATAGAGATGTATAGGTGGGATATCATCGCTGTGTGATAGAGATGTATAGGTGGGATATCATCGCTGTGTGATAGAGATGTATAGGTGGGATATCATCACTGTGTGATAGAGATGTATAGGTGGGATATCATCACTGTGTGATAGAGATGTATAGGTGGGATATCATCGCTGTGTGATAGAGATGTATAGGTGGGATATCATCACTGTGTGATAGAGATGTATAGGAGGATATCATCGCGGTGTGATAGAGATGTATAGGTGGGATATCATCGCTGTGTGATAGAGATGTATAGGTGGGATATCATCACTGTGTGATAGAGATGTATAGGAGGGATATCATCGCGGTGTGATAGAGATGTATAGGTGGGATATCATCACTGTGTGATAGAGATGTATAGGTGGGATATCATCGCTGTGTGATAGAGATGTATAGGTGGGATATCATCACTGTGTGATAGAGATGTATAGGAGGGATATCATCGCGGTGTGATAGAGATGTATAGGTGGGATATCATCGCTGTGTGATAGAGATGTATAGGTGGGATATCATCGCTGTGTGATAGAGATGTATAGGTGGGATATCATCGCTGTGTGATAGAGATGTATAGGTGGGATATCATCACTGTGTGATAGAGATGTATAGGTGGGATATCATCGCGGTGTGATAGAGATGTATAGGTGGGATATCATCACTGTGTGATAGAGATGTATAGGTGGGATATCATCACTGTGTGATAGAGATGTATAGGTGGGATATCATCACTGTGTGATAGAGATGTATAGGTGGGATATCATCACTGTGTGATAGAGATGTATAGGTGGGATATCATCGCTGTGTGATAGAGATGTATAGGTGGGATATCATCGCTGTGTGATAGAGATGTATAGGTGGGATATCATCACTGTGTGATAGAGATGTATAGGAGGGATATCATCGCTGTGTGATAGAGATGTATAGGTGGGATATCATCACTGTGTGATAGAGATGTATAGGTGGGATATCATCGCTGTGTGATAGAGATGTATAGGAGGGATATCATCACTGTGTGATAGAGATGTATAGGTGGGATATCATCACTGTGTGATAGAGATGTATAGGAGGGATATCATCGCTGTGTGATAGAGATGTATAGGTGGGATATCATCACTGTGTGATAGAGATGTATAGGTGGGATATCATCGCTGTGTGATAGAGATGTATAGGAGGGATATCATCACTGTGTGATAGAGATGTATAGGAGGGATATCATCACTGTGTGATAGAGATGTATAGGTGGGATATCATCACTGTGTGATAGAGATGTATAGGAGGGATATCATCGCGGTGTGATAGAGATGTATAGGTGGGATATCATCACTGTGTGATAGAGATGTATAGGTGGGATATCATCACTGTGTGATAGAGATGTATAGCTGGGATATCATCGCTGTGTGCTAGAGATGTATAGGTGGGATATCATCACTGTGTGATAGAGATGTATAGCTGGGATATCATCGCAGTGTGATAGAGATGTATAGGTGGGATATCATCACTGTGTGATAGAGATGTATAGGTGGGATATCATCACTGTGTGATAGAGATGTATAGGAGGATATCATCGCTGTGTGATAGAGATGTATAGGTGGGATATCATCACTGTGTGATAGAGATGTATAGCTGGGATATCATCGCTGTGTGCTAGAGATGTATAGGTGGGATATCATCACTGTGTGATAGAGATGTATAGCTGGGATATCATCGCGGTGTGATAGAGATGTATAGGTGGGATATCATCACTGTGTGATAGAGATGTATAGGTGGGATATCATCACTGTGTGATAGAGATGTATAGGAGGGATATCATCGCTGTGTGATAGAGATGTATAGGTGGGATATCATCACTGTGTGATAGAGATGTATAGGTGGGATATCATCACTGTGTGATAGAGATGTATAGCTGGGATATCATCGCTGTGTGCTAGAGATGTATAGCTGGCATATCATCGCTGTGTGATAGAGATGTATAGGAGGGATATCATCACTGTGTGATAGAGATGTATAAGAGGGATATCATCGCTGTGTGATAGAGATGTATAGGTGGGATATCATCGCTGTGTGATAGAGATGTATAGGTGGGATATCATCACTGTGTGATAGAGATGTATAAGAGGGATATCATCGCTGTGTGATAGAGATGTATAGGTGGGATATCATCACTGTGTGATAGAGATGTATAAGAGGGATATCATCGCTGTGTGATAGAGATGTATAGGTGGGATATCATCACTGTGTGATAGAGATGTATAGGTGGGATATCATCACTGTGTGATAGAGATGTATAAGAGGGATATCATCGCTGTGTGATAGAGATGTATAGGTGGGATATCATCACTGTGTGATAGAGATGTATAGGTGGGATATCATCGCTGTGTGATAGAGATGTATAGGTGGGATATCATCGCGGTGTGATAGAGATGTATAGGTGGGATATCATCACTGTGTGATAGAGATGTATAGGAGGGATATCATCGCTGTGTGATAGAGATGTACAGTATAGCTGGGATATCATCGCTGTGTGCTAGAGATGTATAGGTGGGATATCATCGCGGTGTGATAGAGATGTATAGGAGGGATATCATCGCTGTGTGATAGAGATGTATAGGTGGGATATCATCACTGTGTGATAGAGATGTATAGGAGGGATATCATCACTGTGTGATAGAGATGTATAGGAGGGATATCATCGCTGTGTGATAGAGATGTATAGGAGGGATATCATCGCTGTGTGATAGAGATGTATAGGAGGGATATCATCGCTGTGTGATAGAGATGTATAGGTGGGATATCATCGCTGTGTGATAGAGATGTATAGGTGGGATATCATCACTGTGTGATAGAGATGTATAGGTGGCATATCATCACTGTGTGATAGAGATGTATAGGTGGGATATCATCGCTGTGTGATAGAGATGTATAGGTGGGATATCATCGCGGTGTGATAGAGATGTACAGCGCAAGCTGGGATATCATCTCCTCATGGACTCACACTTGGCAGGCAGGCCGTAGCCCCCTGTAATCTTAGCCTCTCCCGTCTCACACCCTTGAAGCTCAGCACACTCAGACCTCAGGAGGGGGCCGGCCGTGCGGTGGATTGCACCATCCACTGAGGAGAGAGGGAAGAGAGAGAAGAGAGGATGAATATTTGTACAATTTGTATAAACTGTCAACAACAAAAAATGTAAATGAGGTATGAAGTGAATTGACAATTGCCTGTGCATTGTTAATGTGAGAGGAGGGGTGAGAGATATAATTTACATGCATATAAACACACACACACACACACACACACACACACACACACACACACACACACACACACACACACACACACACACACACACACACACACACACACACACACCAGCTCCCACTGTGGAACCCTTCACATTGATGAGCAATATCAGTTGACGTTATCTAAATCGAGGGAAATTATTATTTGATTTGGGAGACACTTTATCTCCTTCCCATGATCATTGAACTAACAATCATTAGTGCACAGCACCCCTCACTCCAGCACTAACAACTTGACAGCTCCACACGGGACTGGGAGTGGGGGGGTGTGAGTTCAGTGTGTTGGGTTGGATCCTTCCTGGAACATCACTTATTATCACCATGCCCTGCCACTGTGTCATACATTATCACCCTGCTCTGCCACTGTGTCATACATTATCACCCTGCTCTGCCACTGTGTCATACATTATCACCCTGCCCTGCCACTGTGTCATACATTATCACCCCGCCCTGCGTCATACATTATCACCCTGCTCTGCGTCATACATTATCACCCTGCTCTGCCACTGTGTCATACATTATCACCCTGCTCTGCCACTGTGTCATACATTATCACCCTGCTCTGCCACTGTGTCATACATTATCACCCTGCTCTGCAACTGTGTCATACATTATCACCCTGCTCTGCCACTGTGTCATACATTATCACCCTGCCCTGCCACTGTGTCATACATTATCACCCTGCCCTGCCACTGTGTCTTAGATTATCAGCCTACACTGCCACTGCGTCATACATTATCACCCTGCCCTGACACCGTGTCATACATTATCACCCTGCCCTGCCACTGTGTCATACATTATCACCCTGCCATGCGTCATACATTATCACCCTGCCCTGCCACTGTGTCTTACATTATCACCCTGCCCTGCCACTGCGTCATACATTATCACCCTGCCCTGACACCGTGTCATACATTATCACCCTGCCCTGCCACCGTGTCATACATTATCACCCTGCCCTGCCACTGTGGCATACATTATCACCCTGCCCTGCCACTGTGTCATACATTATCACCCTGCCCTGCCACTGCGTCATACATTATCACCCTGCCCTGCCACTGCGTCATACATTATCACCCTGCCCTGACACCGTGTCATACATTATCACCCTGCCCTGCCACTGCGTCATACATTATCACCCTGCCCTGCCACTGTAGCATACATTATCACCCTGCCCTGCCACTGTGTCATACATTATCACCCTGCACTGCCACTGTGTGATACATTATTGCCCTGTGACTAAGGGTGGAAGGCAGGGTACGATGGCTGACTGACTGTCTGAGAAAGAAACACACAGACTGACTGTCTAGGTCCCCTGGGGGGTAGAGAAGCAGCATTTAGTTACAGTACTGCTGTGTGAATAGAACTGGAGGTGACGCGCACCAGACAGCTAGTCACCCCCACCGATACACACTCTCACTCACTGAAATAGAGAACAAGTGTTATAACAAGACCAAGAGAGGAGAAAGGAGAGAGGGAGGGATGGAGGAGAGATGGGAGATGGAGGGAAAGAGCGATAGATGTATAAATAGTTTGATGGAAGAGACATACAGATATAGTTAGAGAATAGGAGAGAGAAAAGGGAGAGAGATGGGAGAGGAAGAAGATCATAGCAAGGTCATTTTTAATTTCAGGTTCCTTATGTTTGACCTTGTATTTGACAGAGTTACGTGATGTGAGTGTGCGCGTGTGGTTTGTGTCTGTGGTGTGTGTGTGTCTGTGGTGTGTGTGTGTGTGTGTCACAACCTCCAGTGTAAGGATTTGTGGGGGTGTATGAAATATGCGTTCTCTATGATCCTGGCTTATATACCTGCCACTGCTCACAAACCTGCATTTATCAGACTACAGAGAACAGACACATACATGACTGTTTCAAGTCGCAGACCTACAAAGACGATGTGACGACACAAAAACAACAAAGATACAAAGACAATATCTCTCACAGCTCTAGAATGACTGTAGTCATTCAATGTGACAAGTGGGAATACTAACAAGTTCACTTAAGAGAAAATGGATTCTGAATCTATAAATGTACAACTCAACTCCTACCTCATGAGAACACTGAAGGAAATGTGTGAGTCTACATATTCATATTCTTCATCCTTTTTTGTTCTTCTTGAGGAGAGGAAAAGAGGAAAGAATAAAGAGACATGAGAAATGAAAGGAGAGGAGAATGGTAGAGAGCATGACAGGAGAGATTTGAGGATAGAGATTTTTAAAAAGAAAGTGATGAGAGAAATAAAGAAAACTCAGAGAGGGGCAGTCATTAAAGAGGGAGAATAAAGAGAAAAGAGAGGAGGGTTGAAGAAGAATAGAGTTAAGTAGAAGAAACAACAGGTGATGAGAGGAAACAAGGGGAAAGAGGAGGTGCAGGAGGAGTAGAAGAGAGGAGGGGTGCAGGAGGAGCAGAAGAGAGGAGGGGTGCAGGAGGAGCAGAAGAGAGGAGGGGTGCAGGAGGAGCAGAAGACAAGAGGGGTGCAGGATGAGCAGAAGGGAAGAGGGGTGCAGGTGGAGCAGAAGAGAGGAGGGGTGCAGGAGGAGCAGAAGAGAGGAGGGGTGCAGGTGGAGCAGAAGACAAGAGGGGTGCAGGAGGAGCAGAAGACAAGAGGGGCGCAGGAGGAGCAAAAGAGAAGAGGGGTGCAGGAGGAGCAGAAGAGAAGAGGGGTGCAGGATGAGCAGAAGGGAAGAGGGGTGCAGGCGGAGCAGAAGAGAAGAGGGGTGCAGGATGAGCAGAAGGGAAGAGGGGTGCAGGTGGAGCAGAAGAGAGGAGGGGTGCAGGAGGAGCAAAAGAGAAGAGGGGTGCAGGCGGAGCAGAAGAGAAGAGGGGTGCAGGATGAGCAGAAGGGAAGAGGGGTGCAGGTGGAGCAGAAGAGAGGAGGGGTGCAGGAGGAGCAAAAGGGAAGAGGGGTGCAGGTGGAGCAGAAGAGAGGAGGGGTGCAGGAGGAGCAAAAGAGAAGAGGGGTGCAGGCGGAGCAGAAGAGAAGTGGGGTGCAGGAGGAGCAGAAGAGAAGAGGGGTGCAGGATGAGCAGAAGAGAAGAGGGGTGCAGGCGGAGCAGAAGAGAAGAGGGGTGCAGGATGAGCAGAAGAGAAGAGGGGTGCAGGAGGAGCAGAAGAGAGGAGGGGTGCAGGCGGAGCAGAAGAGAGGAGGGGTGCAGGTGGAGCAGAAGAGAGGAGGGGTGCAGGAGGAGCAGAAGAGAAGAGGGGTGCAGGAGGAGCAGAAGAGAAGAGGGGTGCAGGAGGAGCAGAAGACAAGAGGGGTGCAGGAGGAGCAGAAGAGAAGAGGGGTGCAGGAGGAGCAGAAGAGAGGAGGGGTGCAGGCGGAGCAGAAGAGAGGAGGGGTGCAGGTGGAGCAGAAGACAAGAGGGGTGCAGGAGGAGCAAAAGAGAAGAGAGGTGCAGGCGGAGCAGAAGAGAAGTGGGGTGCAGGAGGAGCAGAAGAGAAGTGGGGTGCAGGAGGAGCAGAAGAGAAGAGGGGTGCAGGATGAGCAGAAGAGAAGAGGGGTGCAGGAGGAGCAGAAGAGAGGAGGGGTGCAGGAGGAGCAGAAGACAAGAGGGGTGCAGGAGGAGCAAAAGAGAAGAGGGGTGCAGGCGGAGCAGAAGAGAAGTGGGGTGCAGGAGGAGCAGAAGAGAAGAGGGGTGCAGGATGAGCAGAAGAGAAGAGGGGTGCAGGATGAGCAGAAGAGAAGAGGGGTGCAGGTGGAGCAGAAGAGAAGTGGGGTGCAGGCAGAGCAGAAGAGAGGAGGGGTGCAGGAGGAGCAGAAGAGAAGAGGGGTGCAGGAGGAGCAGAAGAGAAGAGGGGTGCAGGAGGAGCAGAAGAGAAGAGGGGTGCAGGCAGAGCAGAAGAGAAGAGGGGTGCAGGAGGAGCAGAAGAGAAGAGAGGGGTGCAGGATGAGCAGAAGAGAAGAGGGGTGCAGGCGGAGCAGAAGAGAGGAGGTGTGCAGGCAGAGTAGAAGAGAGGAGGGGTGCAGGAGGAGCAGAAGAGAGGAGGGGTGCAGGAGGAGCAGAAGAGAGGAGTGGTGCAGACGGAGCAGAAGAGAGGAGGGGTGAGTGTTGGCTTCAGGGACCTGTCAGGACAGTGTTTCAGTCTTACTGTCATCTCCCTACAACCTCCCTTATTAAACACTGTCAGCTAGAGGAGAAGGTGATAATTGGCTCTATGCTTACCTGGCTGGGAGGCTGCTTTTCTCAGCAAAACACACTCAGAGACACACACACACACACACACGCACACAAACACACACACACACACACGCACACAAACACATAGATACACACAAAACTACTACACTCACAGACACACAACACGCAAAAACACACTCTTACTTGCTGTACATAGGGAATACTAAGTCGCAGCAGATAACCTTGCCAGCTGACCAGTGATAGGTCCAGAGCCTGTCTGTTGAACTAATGGGGTGGAACTATTGCCTTTCCCAGAGTCCCCCAGCGAGAGGGCCAATCATTTATTTCAGCCTGGTTGCCATGGCAATATTTAGGATGGTCTGGTGGTGGACACCGTACAGTCCGGCCAACACAAAGCTCAAAGACAACATCAGCAGTATAGTGTGTGTTTTGGGGGAAAAACTGGGTTCAGATATTTAAATACTTGTTTTCTGTGTATTTGAGTATTTCTAATAATGTGGCCCCAATCAACTTCTTCTTTTGAAAGTATTTGAAAGTATTTTCAACTACTTATTTCAACTACTATTTTCAAATATCTGGGTTAAATGCATTTGAGTCAGTGTATTTCAGTATTTTCAAATAAATTCAAATATTCACCTACTTAGTAATATAGATATTTTACATAGTATTTGAACCCAGATCCTGTTGGGGGAAGTGATTCATTTATCTTACGCTGACTGTATATGGACAGTGTATATAGCAGTGGTCACCAACCTTTTCTGAGTCAAAATGCAGTCTGAGATCTACCGCTCATTTAAAATAAAATAAAAACAAGACTGAAAACGTAAGCCTATGCAACATGAACCAATTAAAACCAGTTCTGGAGTGATGAGGTTTGTGCATTTGACTATAGGCCCAATACATTATCACTGCATGTTCTTCTCAGACCATTTTCAAATTATATATATTTATTGTGTGTATGTATGCATGTATATTTTATCACACTGGTAATTTATAATTTGTTGTGTCACTTGTGAGGCACAGTGGAGTTAGCATAATAATTGGCAAATATATGTATATATTTTGTTGTTGTACTTTTACCCCCTTTTCATGAAATCTAATTGGTATCAGTCTTGTCCCATCGTTGCAACTCCCCGACCGACTCTGGAAAGGCGAAGGTCGAAAGTCCTCCGAAACACCACCCTGCCAAGCTGCACTGCTTCTTGACACACTGCTCGTTTAACCCAGAAGCCAGACACACCAATGTGTCAGAGGAAACCCCGTCCAGCTGGTGACCGAAGTCAGCATGCAGGGTCCCGGCCCACCACAAGGAGTCGCTAGAGCGCGATGGGACAAGGAAATCCCGGCCGGTCAAGCCCTCCCCTAACCCGGAGCAGCGTCCCTCATCCCTCCCTCCGCTGAGAAAAGGGGACATAGTCTTCCAGCTGATGGCGATGGCATTATTTCTGCCTCATGCACCAATTCATGTTGTTACTCCTATGACCAGAGAAAGTGGAATATTCCTTGATATTAAAAAAGACACAAGCAGCTAATAATACCAACGGTAGCTTATCGGAACACTTTGCTGTACTCCTTCAATTCAGCTGCAGTGCTGGTTGTAGCGTGGGTGGAAGTAGGGAGAACGCACATTTCATGGCTTAAAGTGTTGACAGGGCTGAATAACAACTGAAACATGAAGTCAGTCATAAAAACAGCAGCTCTTTGCTGTATTCGTTGACAGTCTCTCTCGTCATGGCTGTAAAGTTTTGAAATCTCACAGTATCAACTTTGCTATGAGCTCGAGGTTTCTTTTTACAGTCTATGGCTCATGGAAACTGTGCAGACACAGTGATCTGAGCTATCTGATTGGCCAGCGATAGGCACTCTTGACTTAGTGTCTAGACCTGCCGGGTAGGTGGAGTTCTACCTTTAGACACATGACATGGTTGAAAATGGGAACACTGCCTTCCTGGTGCTATGGCTGCTGGATCAAGGGCACCAACAGCACAAATACATAAAGAAAATAGGAAGGCCTTATCCTTGTTTTTTTACAGAAATGTTTGATGATCGACTAGGAATGCCTTGGATATACACCGGTTGGTGACCACTGGTATATAGAATACTGACTGGCATTGACAAGAACAACACTTATTTTTAACTGATCTTGTTTTCTTAAGAGACTTTAGCAGATCTGTGAATTGACTATAAGTGAATGCTGCATTATTATGTATGTGTAGGTGTTTTGACATGGAGCTCATTCTATGCTGTTCCCCAGCAGCCCACAGAACACACACATCACAGTACAGCTCATCTCTGCTACCCACTCTGCCTGCCTGCCTCCTGTTAGCCACTGTGAGACACACAGTTGAACAGTTGAAAAACACTGGCCTATTGTGAATGTGATGTATGCAGGACAAAGAGTTTCCCTTCTCTCTTCAAATCCTAATCTATCAACTTCATCACCCACTGAGCTCCTGCTCACTGCCTTTATGTCCCTCCCTCACTGTCTTTCAAACATTTCCCCTTGTTTATCTCTGTCTCCCCCTCTCTTTAAAGGTCTGACCAGTCTGTACCTGCCTACTTGTTTATCTCTGTCTCCCCCTCTCTTTAAAGGTCTGACCAGTCTGTACCTGCCTACTTGTTTATCTCTGTCTCCCCCTCTCTTTAAAGGTCTGACCAGTCTGTACCTGCCTACTTGTTTATCTCTGTCTCCCCCTCTCTTTAAAGGTCTGACCAGTCTGTACCTGCCTACTTGTTTATCTCTGTCTCCCCCTCTCTTTAAAGGTCTGACCAGTCTGTACTTGCCTAATTAGCATCTCCCTTTACTCTGCCATAAAGAACAGAGGAGAGAGAGAGAAAGTGAGATTGCCAGTGATAGAGAAGATGGGAGAAAAAGCATATCCACTGTTGATCTAGAGTTGATACACGGTGAGAGGAGAGTGTATAGAACCAGATATCTAGAGTTGATACACGGTGAGAGGAGAGCGTATAGAACCAGATATCTAGAGTTGATACACGGTGAGAGGAGAGCGTATAGAACCAGATATCTAGAGTTGATACACGGTGAGAGGAGAGCGTATAGAACCAGATATCTAGAGCTGATACATGGTGAGAGGAGAGCGTATAGAACCAGATATCTAGAGTTGATACACGGTGAGAGGAGAGCGTATAGAACCAGATATCTAGAGTTGATACACGGTGAGAGGAGAGCGTATAGAACCAGATATCTAGAGCTGATACACGGTGAGAGGAGAGCGTATAGAACCAGATATCTAGAGTTGATACACAGTGAGAGTAGAGCGTATAGAACCAGATATCTAGAGTTGATACACGGTGAGAGGAGAGCGTATAGAACCAGATATCTAGAGTTGATACACGGTGAGAGGAGAGCGTATAGAACCAGATATCTAGAGCTGATACCAGATATCTAGGTGAGAGGAGAGCGTATAGAACCAGATATCTAGAGCTGATACATGGTGGAGAGCGTATAGAACCAGATATCTAGAGAGAGAGCGTATAGAACCAGATATCTAGAGCTGATACATGGTGAGAGGAGAACCAGATATCTAGTTGATAGAACCAGATATCTAGAGTTGATACACGGTGAGAGGAGAGCGTATAGAACCAGATATCTAGAGTTGATACACGGTGAGAGGAGAGCGTATAGAACCAGATATCTAGAGTTGATACACGGTGAGAGGAGAGCGTATAGAACCAGATATCTAGAGCTGATACACGGTGAGAGGAGAGCGTATAGAACCAGATATCTAGAGTTGATACACGGTGAGAGGAGAGCGTATAGAACCAGATATCTAGAGTTGATACACGGTGAGAGGAGAGCGTATAGAACCAGATATCTAGAGTTGATACACGGTGAGAGGAGAGCGTATAGAACCAGATATCTAGAGTTGATACACAGTGAGAGTAGAGCGTATAGAACCAGATATCTAGAGTTGATACACGGTGAGAGGAGAGCGTATAGAACCAGATATCTAGAGTTGATACACGGTGAGAGGAGAGCGTATAGAACCAGATATCTAGAGTTGATACACGGTGAGAGGAGAGCGTATAGAACCAGATATCTAGAGCTGATACACGGTGAGAGGAGAGCGTATAGAACCAGATATCTAGAGTTGATACACGGTGAGAGGAGAGCGTATAGAACCAGATATCTAGAGCTGATACATGGTGAGAGGAGAGCGTATAGAACCAGATATCTAGAGTTGATACACGGTGAGAGGAGAGCGTATAGAACCAGATATCTAGAGCTGATACACGGTGAGAGGAGAGCGTATAGAACCAGATATCTAGAGTTGATACACGGTGAGAGGAGAGCGTATAGAACCAGATATCTAGAGTTGATACACGGTGAGAGGAGAGCGTATAGAACCAGATATCTAGAGTTGATACACGGTGAGAGGAGAGCGTATAGAACCAGATATCTAGAGCTGATACACGGTGAGAGGAGAGCGTATAGAACCAGATATCTAGAGTTGATACACGGTGAGAGGAGAGCGTATAGAACCAGATATCTAGAGCTGATACATGGTGAGAGGAGAGCGTATAGAACCAGATATCTAGAGCTGATACACGGTGAGAGGAGAGCGTATAGAACCAGATATCTAGAGTTGATACACGGTGAGAGGAGAGCGTATAGAACCAGATATCTAGAGTTGATACATGGTGAGAGGAGAGCGTATAGAACCAGATATCTAGAGTTGATACATGGTGAGAGGAGAGCGTATAGAACCAGATATCTAGAGTTGATACACGGTGAGAGGAGAGATATCGTATAGAACCAGATATCTAGAGTTGATACACGGTGAGAGGAGAGCGTATAGAACCAGATATCTAGAGCTGATACATGGTGAGAGGAGAGCGTATAGAACCAGATATCTAGAGTTGATACACGGTGAGAGGAGAGCGTATAGAACCAGATATCTAGAGCTGATACACGGTGAGAGGAGAGCGTATAGAACCAGATATCTAGAGTTGATACATGGTGAGAGGAGAGCGTATAGAACCAGATATCTAGAGCTGATACATGGTGAGAGGAGAGCGTATAGAACCAGATATCTAGAGTTGATACACGGTGAGAGGAGAGCGTATAGAACCAGATATCTAGAGCTGATACACGGTGAGAGGAGAGCGTATAGAACCAGATATCTAGAGCTGATACACGGTGAGAGTAGAGCGTATAGAACCAGATATCTAGAGTTGATACACGGTGAGAGGAGAGCGTATAGAACCAGATATCTAGAGTTGATACACGGTGAGAGGAGAGCGTATAGAACCAGATATCTAGAGTTGATACACAGTGAGAGTAGAGCGTATAGAACCAGATATCTAGAGTTGATACACGGTGAGAGGAGAGCGTATAGAACCAGATATCTAGAGTTGATACACAGTGAGAGTAGAGCGTATAGAACCAGATATCTAGAGCTGATACACAGTGAGAGGAGAGCGTATAGAACCAGATATCTAGAGCTGATACATGGTGAGAGGAGAGCGTATAGAACCAGATATCTAGAGTTGATACACGGTGAGAGGAGAGCGTATAGAACCAGATATCTAGAGCTGATACACGGTGAGAGGAGAGCGTATAGAACCAGATATCTAGAGCTGATACATGGTGAGAGTAGAGCGTATAGAACCAGATATCTAGAGTTGATACACGGCGAGAGGAGAGCGTATAGAACCAGATATCTAGAGTTGATACACGGTGAGAGGAGAGCGTATAGAACCAGATATCTAGAGTTGATACACAGTGAGAGTAGAGCGTATAGAACCAGATATCTAGAGTTGATACACGGTGAGAGGAGAGCGTATAGAACCAGATATCTAGAGTTGATACACGGTGAGAGGAGAGCGTATAGAACCAGATATCTAGAGTTGATACACGGTGAGAGGAGAGCGTATAGAACCAGATATCTAGAGCTGATACACGGTGAGAGGAGAGCGTATAGAACCAGATATCTAGAGTTGATACACGGTGAGAGGAGAGCGTATAGAACCAGATATCTAGAGCTGATACATGGTGAGAGGAGAGCGTATAGAACCAGATATCTAGAGCTGATACACGGCGAGAGGAGAGCGTATAGAACCAGATATCTAGAGTTGATACATGGTGAGAGGAGAGCGTATAGAACCAGATATCTAGAGTTGATACATGGTGAGAGGAGAGCGTATAGAACCAGATATCTAGAGCTGATACACGGTGAGAGGAGAGCGTATAGAACCAGATATCTAGAGCTGATACACGGTGAGAGGAGAGCGTATAGAACCAGATATCTAGAGCTGATACACGGTGAGAGGAGAGCGTATAGAACCAGATATCTAGAGCTGATACATGGTGAGAGGAGACCGTATAGAACCAGATATCTAGAGCTGATACACAGCGAGAGTAGAGCGTATAGAACCAGATATCTAGAGCTGATACACGGCGAGAGGAGAGCGTATAGAACCAGATATCTAGAGTTGATACACGGTGAGAGGAGAGCGTATAGAACCAGATATCTAGAGTTGATACATGGTGAGAGGAGAGCGTATAGAACCAGATATCTAGAGTTGATACACGGTGAGAGGAGAGCGTATAGAACCAGATATCTAGAGTTGATACACGGTGAGAGGAGAGCGTATAGAACCAGATATCTAGAGCTGATACACGGTGAGAGGAGAGCGTATAGAACCAGATATCTAGAGTTGATACACAGTGAGAGCGTATAGAACCAGATATCTAGTGATAGAACCAGATATCTAGAGTTGATACACGGTGAGAGGAGAGCGTATAGAACCAGATATCTAGAGTTGATACACGGTGAGAGGAGAGCGTATAGAACCAGATATCTAGAGTTGATACACGGTGAGAGGAGAGCGTATAGAACCAGATATCTAGAGTTGATACACGGTGAGAGGAGAGCGTATAGAACCAGATATCTAGAGTTGATACACGGTGAGAGGAGAGCGTATAGAACCAGATATCTAGAGCTGATACATGGTGAGAGGAGAGCGTATAGAACCAGATATCTAGAGCTGATACATGGTGAGAGGAGAGCGTATAGAACCAGATATCTAGAGTTGATACACGGTGAGAGGAGAGCGTATAGAACCAGATATCTAGAGCTGATACACGGTGAGAGGAGAGCGTATAGAACCAGATATCTAGAGCTGATACATGGTGAGAGTAGAGCGTATAGAACCAGATATCTAGAGTTGAGAGGAGAGCGTATAGAACCAGATATCTGATGATACACGGCGAGAGGAGAGCGTATAGAACCAGATATCTAGAGTTGATACACGGTGAGAGGAGAGCGTATAGAACCAGATATCTAGAGTTGATACACGGTGAGAGGAGAGCGTATAGAACCAGATATCTAGAGTTGATACACGGTGAGAGGAGAGCGTATAGAACCAGATATCTAGAGTTGATACACGGTGAGAGGAGAGATATCGTATAGAACCAGATATCTAGAGTTGATACACGGTGAGAGGAGAGCGTATAGAACCAGATATCTAGAGTTGATACACGGTGAGAGGAGAGCGTATAGAACCAGATATCTAGAGTTGATACATGGTGAGAGGAGAGCGTATAGAACCAGATATCTAGAGCTGATACACGGTGAGAGGAGAGCGTATAGAACCAGATATCTAGAGTTGATACATGGTGAGAGGAGAGCGTATAGAACCAGATATCTAGAGCTGATACACGGAGAGTAGAGCGTATAGAACCAGATATCTAGAGCTGATACACGGTGAGAGGAGAGCGTATAGAACCAGATATCTAGAGTTGATACACGGTGAGAGGAGAGCGTATAGAACCAGATATCTAGAGTTGATACACAGCGAGAGTAGAGCGTATAGAACCAGATATCTAGAGTTGATACACGGCGAGAGGAGAGCGTATAGAACCAGATATCTAGAGTTGATACACGGCGAGAGTAGAGCGTATAGAACCAGATATCTAGAGCTGATACACGGCGAGAGGAGAGCGTATAGAACCAGATATCTAGAGTTGATACACAGTGAGAGTAGAGCGTATAGAACCAGATATCTAGAGTTGATACACGGTGAGAGGAGAGCGTATAGAACCAGATATCTAGAGTTGATACACGGTGAGAGGAGAGCGTATAGAACCAGATATCTAGAGTTGATACATGGTGAGAGGAGAGCGTATAGAACCAGATATCTAGAGTTGATACATGGTGAGAGGAGAGCGTATAGAACCAGATATCTAGAGCTGATACATGGTGAGAGTAGAGCGTACAGAACCAGATATCTAGAGCTGATACACGGCGAGAGGAGAGCGTACAGAACCAGATATCTAGAGCTGATACACGGCGAGATGAGAGCGTATAGAACCAGATATCTAGAGCTGATACACGGCGAGAGGAGAGCGTATAGAACCAGATATCTAGAGTTGATACACGGTGAGAGGAGAGCGTATAGAACCAGATATCTAGAGTTGATACATGGTGAGAGGAGAGCGTATAGAACCAGATATCTAGAGTTGATACATGGTGAGAGGAGAGCGTATAGAACCAGATATCTAGAGCTGATACATGGTGAGAGTAGAGCGTATAGAACCAGATATCTAGAGCTGATACATGGTGAGAGTAGAGCGTATAGAACCAGATATCTAGAGTTGATACATGGTGAGAGGAGAGCGTATAGAACCAGATATCTAGAGTTGATACATGGTGAGAGGAGAGCGTATAGAACCAGATATCTAGAGCTGATACATGGTGAGAGTAGAGCGTATAGAACCAGATATCTAGAGCTGATACATGGTGAGAGTAGAGCGTACAGAACCAGATATCTAGAGTTGATACATGGTGAGAGGAGAGCGTATAGAACCAGATATCTAGAGTTGATACATGGTGAGAGGAGAGCGTATAGAACCAGATATCTAGAGCTGATACATGGTGAGAGTAGGAGCGTATAGAACCAGATATCTAGAGTTGATACATGGTGAGAGTAGAACCAGATATCGTATACAGAACCAGATATCTAGAGCTGATACATGGTGAGAGGAGAGCGTATAGAACCAGATATCTAGAGCTGATACACGGCGAGATGAGAGCGTATAGAACCAGATATCTAGAGCTGATACACGGCGAGAGGAGAGCGTATAGAACCAGATATCTAGAGTTGATACATGGTGAGAGGAGAGCGTATAGAACCAGATATCTAGAGTTGATACATGGTGAGAGGAGAGCGTATAGAACCAGATATCTAGAGTTGATACATGGTGAGAGGAGAGCGTATAGAACCAGATATCTAGAGCTGATACATGGTGAGAGTAGAGCGTATAGAACCAGATATCTAGAGTTGATACATGGTGAGAGGAGAGCGTATAGAACCAGATATCTAGAGTTGATACATGGTGAGAGGAGAGCGTATAGAACCAGATATCTAGAGTTGATACATGGTGAGAGGAGAGCGTATAGAACCAGATATCTAGAGTTGATACATGGTGAGAGGAGAGCGTATAGAACCAGATATCTAGAGTTGATACATGGTGAGAGGAGATAGAACCAGATATCTAGAGTTGATACATGGTGAGAGGAGAGCGTATAGAACCAGATATCTAGAGTTGATACATGGTGAGAGGAGAGCGTATAGAACCAGATATCTAGAGCTGATACATGGTGAGAGTAGAGCGTATAGAACCAGATATCTAGAGTTGATACATGGTGAGAGTAGAGCGTACAGAACCAGATATCTAGAGCTGATACACGGCGAGAGGAGAGCGTACAGAACCAGATATCTAGAGCTGATACACGGCGAGATGAGAGCGTATAGAACCAGATATCTAGAGCTGATACACGGCGAGAGGAGAGCGTATAGAACCAGATATCTAGAGTTGATACACGGCGAGAGGAGAGCGTATAGAACCAGATATCTAGAGTTGATACATGGTGAGAGGAGAGCGTATAGAACCAGATATCTAGAGTTGATACATGGTGAGAGGAGAGCGTATAGAACCAGATATCTAGAGCTGATACATGGTGAGAGTAGAGCGTATAGAACCAGATATCTAGAGTTGATACATGGTGAGAGGAGAGCGTATAGAACCAGATATCTAGAGTTGATACACGGTGAGAGGAGAGCGTATAGAACCAGATATCTAGAGTTGATACACGGTGAGAGGAGAGCGTATAGAACCAGATATCTAGAGTTGATACATGGTGAGAGGAGAGCGTATAGAACCAGATATCTAGAGTTGATACATGGTGAGAGGAGAGCGTATAGAACCAGATATCTAGAGTTGATACACGGTGAGAGGAGAGCGTATAGAACCAGATATCTAGAGTTGATACATGGTGAGAGGAGAGCGTATAGAACCAGATATCTAGAGTTGATACACGGTGAGAGGAGAGCGTATAGAACCAGATATCTAGAGCTGATACACGGTGAGAGGAGAGCGTATAGAACCAGATATCTAGAGTTGATACACGGTGAGAGGAGAGCGTATAGAACCAGATATCTAGAGTTGATACACGGTGAGAGGAGAGCGTATAGAACCAGATATCTAGAGTTGATACACGGTGAGAGGAGAGCGTATAGAACCAGATATCTAGAGTTGATACACGGTGAGAGGAGAGCGTATAGAACCAGATATCTAGAGTTGATACACGGTGAGAGGAGAGCGTATAGAACCAGATATCTAGAGTTGATACACGGTGAGAGGAGAGCGTATAGAACCAGATATCTAGAGTTGATACACGGTGAGAGGAGAGCGTATAGAACCAGATATCTAGAGTTGATACACGGTGAGAGGAGAGCGTATAGAACCAGATATCTAGAGTTGATACATGGTGAGAGTAGAGCGTACAGAACCAGATATCTAGAGCTGATACACGGCGAGAGGAGAGCGTATAGAACCAGATATCTAGAGCTGATACACGGCGAGATGAGAGCGTATAGAACCAGATATCTAGAGCTGATACACGGCGAGAGGAGAGCGTATAGAACCAGATATCTAGAGTTGATACATGGCGAGAGGAGAGCGTATAGAACCAGATATCTAGAGTTGATACATGGTGAGAGGAGAGCGTATAGAACCAGATATCTAGAGTTGATACATGGTGAGAGGAGAGCGTATAGAACCAGATATCTAGAGCTGATACATGGTGAGAGTAGAGCGTATAGAACCAGATATCTAGAGTTGATACATGGTGAGAGGAGAGCGTATAGAACCAGATATCTAGAGTTGATACACGGTGAGAGGAGAGCGTATAGAACCAGATATCTAGAGTTGATACATGGTGAGAGGAGAGCGTATAGAACCAGATATCTAGAGTTGATACATGGTGAGAGGAGAGCGTATAGAACCAGATATCTAGAGTTGATACATGGTGAGAGGAGAGCGTATAGAACCAGATATCTAGAGTTGATACATGGTGAGAGGAGAGCGTATAGAACCAGATATCTAGAGTTGATACATGGTGAGAGGAGAGCGTATAGAACCAGATATCTAGAGTTGATACACGGTGAGAGGAGAGCGTATAGAACCAGATATCTAGAGTTGATACATGGTGAGAGGAGAGCGTATAGAACCAGATATCTAGAGTTGATACACGGCGAGAGGAGAGCGTATAGAACCAGATATCTAGAGCTGATACAGATATCTAGGTGAGAGGAGAGCGTATAGAACCAGATATCTAGAGTTGATACACGGTGAGAGGAGAGCGTATAGAACCAGATATCTAGAGTTGATACACGGTGAGAGGAGAGCGTATAGAACCAGATATCTAGAGTTGATACACGGTGAGAGGAGAGCGTATAGAACCAGATATCTAGAGTTGATACACGGTGAGAGGAGAGCGTATAGAACCAGATATCTAGAGTTGATACACGGTGAGAGGAGAGCGTATAGAACCAGATATCTAGAGTTGATACACGGTGAGAGGAGAGCGTATAGAACCAGATATCTAGAGTTGATACACGGTGAGAGGAGAGCGTATAGAACCAGATATCTAGAGCTGATACATGGTGAGAGGAGACCGTATAGAACCAGATATCTAGAGCTGATACACAGCGAGAGTAGAGCGTATAGAACCAGATATCTAGAGCTGATACACGGCGAGAGGAGAGCGTATAGAACCAGATATCTAGAGTTGATACACGGTGAGAGGAGAGCGTATAGAACCAGATATCTAGAGTTGATACACAGTGAGAGTAGAGCGTATAGAACCAGATATCTAGAGTTGATACACGGCGAGAGGAGAGCGTATAGAACCAGATATCTAGAGTTGATACACGGCGAGAGTAGAGCGTATAGAACCAGATATCTAGAGCTGATACACGGCGAGAGGAGAGCGTATAGAACCAGATATCTAGAGTTGATACACAGTGAGAGTAGAGCGTATAGAACCAGATATCTAGAGTTGATACACGGTGAGAGGAGAGCGTATAGAACCAGATATCTAGAGTTGATACACGGTGAGAGGAGAGCGTATAGAACCAGATATCTAGAGTTGATACATGGTGAGAGGAGAGCGTATAGAACCAGATATCTAGAGTTGATACATGGTGAGAGGAGAGCGTATAGAACCAGATATCTAGAGCTGATACATGGTGAGAGTAGAGCGTACAGAACCAGATATCTAGAGCTGATACACGGCGAGAGGAGAGCGTACAGAACCAGATATCTAGAGCTGATACACGGCGAGATGAGAGCGTATAGAACCAGATATCTAGAGCTGATACACGGCGAGAGGAGAGCGTATAGAACCAGATATCTAGAGTTGATACACGGTGAGAGGAGAGCGTATAGAACCAGATATCTAGAGTTGATACATGGTGAGAGGAGAGCGTATAGAACCAGATATCTAGAGTTGATACATGGTGAGAGGAGAGCGTATAGAACCAGATATCTAGAGCTGATACATGGTGAGAGTAGAGCGTATAGAACCAGATATCTAGAGCTGATACATGGTGAGAGTAGAGCGTACAGAACCAGATATCTAGAGTTGATACATGGTGAGAGGAGAGCGTATAGAACCAGATATCTAGAGTTGATACATGGTGAGAGGAGAGCGTATAGAACCAGATATCTAGAGCTGATACATGGTGAGAGTAGAGCGTATAGAACCAGATATCTAGAGCTGATACATGGTGAGAGTAGAGCGTACAGAACCAGATATCTAGAGTTGATACATGGTGAGAGGAGAGCGTATAGAACCAGATATCTAGAGTTGATACATGGTGAGAGGAGAGCGTATAGAACCAGATATCTAGAGCTGATACATGGTGAGAGTAGAGCGTATAGAACCAGATATCTAGAGTTGATACATGGTGAGAGTAGAGCGTACAGAACCAGATATCTAGAGCTGATACACGGCGAGAGGAGAGCGTACAGAACCAGATATCTAGAGCTGATACACGGCGAGATGAGAGCGTATAGAACCAGATATCTAGAGCTGATACACGGCGAGAGGAGAGCGTATAGAACCAGATATCTAGAGTTGATACATGAGTGAGAGGAGAGCGTATAGAACCAGATATCTAGAGTTGATACATGGTGAGATATCTAGGATACACGGTGAGAGCGTATAGAACCAGATATCTAGAGTTGATACATGGTGAGAGGAGAGCGTATAGAACCAGATATCTAGAGCTGATACATGGTGAGAGTAGAGCGTATAGAACCAGATATCTAGAGTTGATACATGGTGAGAGGAGAGCGTATAGAACCAGATATCTAGAGTTGATACACGGTGAGAGGAGAGCGTATAGAACCAGATATCTAGAGTTGATACATGGTGAGAGGAGAGCGTATAGAACCAGATATCTAGAGTTGATACATGGTGAGAGGAGAGCGTATAGAACCAGATATCTAGAGTTGATACATGGTGAGAGGAGATAGAACCAGATATCTAGAGTTGATACACGGTGAGAGGAGAGCGTATAGAACCAGATATCTAGAGTTGATACATGGTGAGAGGAGAACCAGATATCGTATAGAACCAGATATCTAGAGTTGATACACGGTGAGAGGAGAGCGTATAGAACCAGATATCTAGAGCTGATACACGGTGAGAGGAGAGCGTATAGAACCAGATATCTAGAGTTGATACACGGTGAGAGGAGAGCGTATAGAACCAGATATCTAGAGTTGATACACGGTGAGAGGAGAGCGTATAGAACCAGATATCTAGAGTTGATACACGGTGAGAGGAGAGCGTATAGAACCAGATATCTAGAGTTGATACACGGTGAGAGAGAGAGCGTATAGAACCAGATATCTAGAGTATGATACACGGTGAGAGGAGAGCGTATAGAACCAGATATCTAGAGTTGATACATGGTGAGAGGAGAGCGTATAGAACCAGATATCTAGAGTTGATACATGGTGAGAGGAGCGTAGAGGAGAGGAGAGTATAGAACCAGATATCTAGAGTTGATACACGGTGAGAGGAGAGCGTATAGAACCAGATATCTAGAGTTGATACATGGTGAGAGTAGAGCGTACAGAACCAGATATCTAGAGCATGAGAGGAGAGGCGAGAGGAGGAGAGCGTATAGAACCAGATATCTAGAGCTGATACACGGCGAGATGAGAGCGTATAGAACCAGATATCTAGAGCTGATACACGGCGAGAGGAGAGCGTATAGAACCAGATATCTAGAGTTGATACATGGTGAGAGGAGAGCGTATAGAACCAGATATCTAGAGTTGATACATGGTGAGAGGAGAGCGTATAGAACCAGATATCTAGAGTTGATACATGGTGAGAGGAGAGCGTATAGAACCAGATATCTAGAGCTGATACATGGTGAGAGTAGAGCGTATAGAACCAGATATCTAGAGTTGATACATGGTGAGAGGAGAGCGTATAGAACCAGATATCTAGAGTTGATACACGGTGAGAGGAGAGCGTATAGAACCAGATATCTAGAGATACATGGTGAGAGGAGAGCGTATAGAACCAGATATCTAGAGTTGATACATGGTGAGAGGAGAGCGTATAGAACCAGATATCTAGAGTTGATACATGGTGAGAGGAGAGCGTATAGAACCAGATATCTAGAGTTGATACATGGTGAGAGGAGAGCGTATAGAACCAGATATCTAGAGTTGATACCGTATAGAACCAGATATCTAGAGTTGATACATGGTGAGAGGAGAGCGTATAGAACCAGATATCTAGAGTTGATACACGGCGAGAGGAGAGCGTATAGAACCAGATATCTAGAGCTGATACACGGTGAGAGGATAGAACCAGATATCTAGAGTTGATAGAACCAGATATCTAGAGTTGATACACGGTGAGAGGAGAGCGTATAGAACCAGATATCTAGAGTTGATACACGGTGAGAGGAGAGCGTATAGAACCAGATATCTAGAGTTGATACACGGTGAGAGGAGAGCGTATAGAACCAGATATCTAGAGTTGATACACGGTGAACCAGATATCTAGGAGGTGAGAGGAGAGCGTATAGAACCAGATATCTAGAGTTGATACACGGTGAGAGGAGAGCGTATAGAACCAGATATCTAGAGTTGATACACGGTGAGAGGAGAGCGTATAGAACCAGATATCTAGAGTTGATACACGGTGAGAGGAGATATCTAGTATAGAACCAGATATCTAGAGTTGATACACGGTGAGAGGAGAGCGTATAGAACCAGATATCTAGAGTTGATACACGGTGAGAGGAGAGCATATAGAACCAGATATCTAGAGCTGATACACGGTGAGAGGAGAGTGTATAGAACCAGATATCTAGAGTTGATACACGGTGAGAGGAGAGCGTATAGAACCAGATATCTAGAGCTGATACACGGTGAGAGGAGAGCGTATAGAACCAGATATCTAGAGTTGATACACGGTGAGAGGAGAGCATATAGAACCAGATATCTAGAGCTGATACACGGTGAGAGGAGAGTGTATAGAACCAGATATCTAGAGTTGATACACGGTGAGAGGAGAGCGTATAGAACCAGATATCTAGAGCTGATACACGGTGAGAGGAGAGCGTATAGAACCAGATATCTAGAGTTGATACATGGTGAGAGGAGAGCGTATAGAACCAGATATCTAGAGTTGATACACGGCGAGAGGAGAGCGTATAGAACCAGATATCTAGAGTTGATACACAGTGAGAGGAGAGTGTATAGAACCAGATATCTAGAGTTGATACACGGTGAGAGGAGAGCGTATAGAACCAGATATCTAGAGTTGATACACGGTGAGAGGAGAGTGTATAGAACCAGATATCTAGAGTTGATACACGGTGAGAGGAGAGCGTATAGAACCAGATATCTAGAGCTGATACACGGTGAGAGGAGAGCGTATAGAACCAGATATCTAGAGTTGATACATGGTGAGAGGAGAGCGTATAGAACCAGATATCTAGAGCTGATACACGGTGAGAGGAGAGCGTATAGAACCAGATATCTAGAGTTGATTCACGGTGAGAGGAGAGCGTATAGAACCAGATATCTAGAGTTGATACACGGTGAGAGGAGAGCGTATATAACCAGATATCTAGAGCTGATATACAGTGAGAGTAGAGCGTATAGAACCAGATATCTAGAGCTGATACACAGTGAGAGGAGAGCGTATGAAACCAGATATCTAGAGCTGATATACAGTGAGAGGAGAGCGTATAGAACCAAATCCTCCTGAGAGAGAAGCTGAGTACGGAACCAGATATCTGGTGGTATAATCCTCCTGACAGAGAAGCTGAGTACGGAACCAGATATCTGGTGGTATAATCCTCCTGACAGAGAAGCTGAGTACGGAACCAGATATCTGGTGGTATAATCCTCCTTAGAGAGAAGCTGAGTACGGAACCAGATATCTGGTGGTATAATCCTCCTGACAGAGAAGCTGAGTACGGAACCAGATATCTGGTGGTATAATCCTCCTGACAGAGAAGCTGAGTACGGAACCAGATATCTGGTGGTATAATCCTCCTGACAGAGAAGCTGAGTACGGAACCAGATATCTGGTGGTATAATCCTCCTGACAGAGAAGCTGAGTACGGAACCAGATATCTGGTGGTATAATCCTCCTTAGAGAGAAGCTGAGTACGGAACCAGATATCTGGTGGTATAATCCTCCTGACAGAGAAGCTGAGTACGGAACCAGATATCTGGTGGTATAATCCTCCTGACAGAGAAGCTGAGTACGGAACCAGATATCTGGTGGTATAATCCTCCTGACAGAGAAGCTGAGTACGGAACCAGATATCTGGTGGTATAATCCTCCTTAGAGAGAAGCTGAGTACGGAACCAGATATCTGGTGGTATAATCCTCCTGACAGAGAAGCTGAGTATGGAACCAGATATCTGGTGGTATAATCCTCCTTAGAGAGAAGCTGAGTATGGAACCAGATATCTGGTGGTATAATCCTCCTGACAGAGAAGCTGAGTACGGAACCAGATATCTGGTGGTATAATCCTCCTTAGAGAGAAGCTGAGTACGGAACCAGATATCTGGTGGTATAATCCTCCTTAGAGAGAAGCTGAGTACGGAACCAGATATCTGGTGGTATAATCCTCCTGACAGAGAAGCTGAGTACGGAACCAGATATCTGGTGGTATAATCCTCCTGACAGAGAAGCTGAGTACGGAACCAGATATCTGGTGGTATAATCCTCCTGACAGAGAAGCTGAGTACGGAACCAGATATCTGGTGGTATAATCCTCCTTAGAGAGAAGCTGAGTACGGAACCAGATATCTGGTGGTATAATCCTCCTGACAGAGAAGCTGAGTACGGAACCAGATATCTGGTAGTATAATCCTCCTGACAGAGAAGCTGAGTACGGAACCAGATATCTGGTGGTATAATCCTCCTGAGAGAGAAGCTGAGTACGGAACCAGATATCTGGTGGTATAATCCTCCTGACAGAGAAGCTGAGTATGGAACCAGATATCTGGTGGTATAATCCTCCTTAGAGAGAAGCTGAGTATGGAACCAGATATCTGGTGGTATAATCCTCCTGACAGAGAAGCTGAGTACGGAACCAGATATCTGGTGGTATAATCCTCCTTAGAGAGAAGCTGAGTACGGAACCAGATATCTGGTGGTATAATCCTCCTTAGAGAGAAGCTGAGTACGGAACCAGATATCTGGTGGTATAATCCTCCTGACAGAGAAGCTGAGTACGGAACCAGATATCTGGTGGTATAATCCTCCTGACAGAGAAGCTGAGTACGGAACCAGATATCTGGTGGTATAATCCTCCTTAGAGAGAAGCTGAGTACGGAACCAGATATCTGGTGGTATAATCCTCCTGACAGAGAAGCTGAGTACGGAACCAGATATCTGGTGGTATAATCCTCCTTAGAGAGAAGCTGAGTACGGAACCAGATATCTGGTGGTATAATCCTCCTGACAGAGAAGCTGAGTACGGAACCAGATATCTGGTGGTATAATCCTCCTGACAGAGAAGCTGAGTACGGAACCAGATATCTGGTGGTATAATCCTCCTTAGAGAGAAGCTGAGTACGGAACCAGATATCTGGTGGTATAATCCTCCTGACAGAGAAGCTGAGTACGGAACCAGATATCTGGTGGTATAATCCTCCTTAGAGAGAAGCTGAGTACGGAACCAGATATCTGGTGGTATAATCCTCCTTAGAGAGAAGCTGAGTACGGAACCAGATATCTGGTGGTATAATCCTCCTTAGAGAGAAGCTGAGTACGGAACCAGATATCTGGTGGTATAATCCTCCTTAGAGAGAAGCTGAGTACGGAACCAGATATCTGGTGGTATAATCCTCCTGACAGAGAAACTGAGTATGGAACCAGATACACCACATGGTGTCTAATTCCAAAATCATGTTTATTAATAAAGTTGGTCCCCACTTTGCTGATACAACAGCCTCCGCTCTTCTGGGAAGGCTTTCTACAAGATTTACATTTACATTACATTTAAGTCATTTAGCAGACGCTCTTATCCAGAGCGACTTTCAAATTGGTGCATTCACCTTATGACATCCAGTGGAACAGCCACTTTACAATAGTGCATCTAAATCTTTTAGGGGGGGGTGAGAAGGATTACTTATCCTATCCTAGGTATTCCTTAAAGAGGTGGGGTTTCAGGTGTCTCCGGAAGGTGGTGATTGACTCCGCTGTCCTGGCGTCGTGAGGGAGTTTGTTCCACCATTGGGGGGCCAGAGCAGCGAACAGTTTTGACTGGGCTGAGCGGGAACTGTACTTCCTCAGTGGTAGGGAGGCGAGCAGGCCAGAGGTGGATGAACGCAGTGCCCTGGTTTGGGTGTAGGGCCTGATCAGAGCCTGGAGGTACTGATCAGAGCCTGGAGGTACTGAGGTGCCGTTCCCCTCACAGCTGTTGGAACATTTTTGTGGGGACATTCTTCCATTCAGCCACAAGAGCATTGTGAAGTCGGGCGCTGATGTTGGGTGATTATTTCTGCTTTTTGTGACTCCTCTCTTTGGCTGGAAAAATGGCTGTGTTTTTCTGTGACTCGACCTAACATACAGTGGGGCAAAAAAGTATTTAGTCAGCCACCAATTGTGCAAGTTCTCCCACTTAAAAAGATGAGAGAGGCCTGTAATTTTCATCATAGGTACACTTCAACTATGACAGACAAAATGAGAACAAAAATCCTGAAAATCACATTGTAGGATTTTTTATTAATTTATTTGCAAATTATGTTGGAAAATAAGTATTTGGTCACCTACAAACAAGCATGGGCCAAAATACCAGCAACATTGTGTGAAAACCTTGTGAAGACTTACAGAAAACGGTTGACCTCTGTCATTGCCAACAAAGGGTATATAACAAAGTATTGAGATAAACTTTTGTTATTGACCAAAAAATAAAACATTTAAAATGGTGTAAAATACTTGTATGTTTGAGGAATTTTAAATATGGGATTTCTGTTATTTTGAATTTGGCGCCCTGCACTTCCACTGTCTGTTGTCAAATCGATCCGGTTTGCGGGATCTCAGCCCAAAGAGGTTTTAACAAACTATAGTTTTGGCAAGTCGGTTAGGAGATCTACTTTGTGCACAACAAATCATTTTTCCAACATTTGTTTACAGACAGATTATTTCACTTATAATTCACTGTAACACAATTCCAGTGGGTCAGAAGTTTACATACACTTAGTTGACTGTGCCTTTAAACAGCTTAGAAAATAAAGTCATGGCTTTAGAAGCTTCTGATAGGCTAATTGACATAATTTGAGTCAATTGGAGGTGTACCTGTGGATGTATTTCAAGGCCTACCTTCAAACTCAGTGCCTCTTTGCTTGACAACATGGGAAAATCAAAAGAAATCAGCAAAGACATCAGAAAAACAATTGTAGACCTCCACAAGTCTGGTTTATCCTTGGGAGCAATTTCCAAATGCCTGAAGATACAAACAATAGGTTGACGCTACAAACAATAGTACACAAGTATGAACACCATGGGACCACGCAGCCATCATACCACTCAGGAAGGAGACGCATTCTGTCGCCTAGAGATGAACGTACTTTGGTGTGAAAAGTGAAAATCAATCCCAGGACAACAGCAGAGGACCTTGTGAAGATGCTGGAGGAAACAGGTACAAAAGTATCTATATCCACAGTAAAATGAGTCATATATTGACATAACCTGAAAGCCCACTCAGCAAGGAAGAAGCCACTGCTCCAAAACTACCATAAAAAAGCCAGACTACAGTTTGCATCTGCACCTGGGGACAAAGATCATACTTTTTGGAGAAATATCCTCTGGTCTGATGAAACAAAAATATAACTGTTTGGCCATAATGACCATCGTTATGTTTGGAGGAAAAGGGGGAGGATTGCAAGTCGAAGAACACCATCCCAACTGTGAAGCACGAGGGTGGCAGCATCATGTTGTGGGGGTGCTTTGCTGCAGGAGAGACTAATGCATCTTAAAGTTGGTTGCCGAGCGCCATGTAAAATCCACAGAAGTAAAAGACTGAACGAGGAGAGATTATTAGAAACTAACTAGGTTTCCCCTTTTATCTGTGGATTAATTGTCAGAGTTGAGAACACACAATTTTGTGTGACTCAAAATTGGTCAAAATTCTACAAAGATTACATTTTATTTTAAAAAGGACCTTGTACATTTCAGGTAAAATAACAACCCAATGTTTATATCCCAGGACAAATTAGCTAGCAACAGCAAGCTAGCTAGCTAAAATGGCCATAATTGTTTTATGTGTTTCGACCTGTCCCCAAATGAATGTAGTTGGTTCAGGGTTAGTTTTGATATTTCAACCTGCGTGTCCTGATCGTGTCTGGACAAAATCAACAAGCGCGGACACACGCGCGTGCCCAGTCTAGTTACTATGTCAGCAACCGGTGTGGCTGAAATAGCAGAATCCACTAATTTGAAGGGGTGTCCACATAGTTCTGGTATATCTACCATGTAGTATATTTGGTGGTAGAATCCTCCTTAGAGATTGTCAGTTCTACATAGGTCTTAGCTTTGTTTCTGAATATATTAAACCAATGAATATATATTCATTTATTTATTTGTTTATTCAGAAGCCAGGGACTATACATAACATACTCTAAGTATTGCACAAAATAAGTTACAGTAGCTAAATATAGCTAATTCCCATTTGTGGTCCACCACTACTATTTCCCTCCAAACAGGCAGGAAGAATTGCCCTGCGTAGTAACCTGAGACACTGCCATAGACCAAACACAGCTGGCCTTCTGGGTGAATAACACACACACAAACACACTTTGGCACGAACTCACACACACGGTCGCACTCACATGGTCACACCCTCAGCTGGGGGGTGGGGGGGTCTGAGTGACTGACCACTAGTAGTACAGATTTATCACTGGTATCGATTACCTCCACAGTCTCTCAACACCACACACACGCCACAAAGCACTGACTTAACAACAGACTGAGAAATGACTGTTTATATACACAGCACCCCATAGTAATAAATTATATACAGTGCATTCAGAAAGGATTCAGGACGCTTCCCTTTTAACACATTTTGTTACGTTACAGCCTTAATCTAAAACTGATTCAATAAAAACTAAGCAAAAATAGTTTATTTTTTATTTTTTAAATGTTTGCAAATGTATAAATAACAAAAAAAATACTAAATTTACTTTAGAATTCAGACCCTTTGCTATCGGCCTGTTTCCAAATATCATCCTTGAGATGTTTCTACAACTTGATTGTAGTCTACCTGTGGTAAATTAAATTGATTGGAGATGATTTGAAAAGCACACACCTGTCTATATAAAGTCCCACAGTTGACAGTCAGAGCAGAAACCAAGCCATGAGGTCAAAAGAATAGTCCGTAGAGCTCAGAGACAGGATTGTGTCGAGGCACAGATCTGGGGAAGGGTACCAAAACATTTATGCAGCATTGAAGGTCCCCAAGAACACAGTGGCCTCAATCATTCTTAAATGGAAGAAGTTTGGAACCACCAAGACTCGTCCTAGAGCTGGCTGCCCGACCCAACTGAGCAATCGGGGGAGAACGGCCTTGGTCAGGGAGGTCACCAAGAACCCGATGGTTACTCTGACAGAGCTCCAGAGTTACGCTGTGAAGATGGATGAACCTTCCAGAAGGACAACCATCTCTGCAGCACTCCACCAATCAGGCCTTTATGGCAGAGTGGCCGGATGGAAGCCACTCCTCACTTAGAGGGCACATGACAGCCCGCTTGGGCTAAAGGACTCTCAGACCATGAGAAATAAGATTTTCTGTTCTGATGAAACCAAGATTGAACTCTTTGGCCTGAATACCAAGCATCACATCTAGAGGAAATCTGTCACCATTCCTACAGTGAAGCATGGTGGCGGCAGCATCATGCTGTGGGGATGTTTTTCAGTGGCAGGGACCTGGAGTCTAGTCAGGATCGAGGCAAAGATGAATGGAGTAAAGTACAGTGAGATCCTTGATGAAAACCTGCTCCAGAGAGCTCAGGACCTCAGACTGGGGAGAAGGTTCACCTTCCAACAGCACAACGACCCTAAGCCCACAGCCAAGACAACGCAGGGGTGTCCTCGGGACAAGTCTCTGAATATCCTTGAGTGGTCCAGCCAGAGCCCGGAATTGAGCCCGATCGAACATCTCTGGAGAGATCTGAAAATAGCTCTGCAGCGACGCTCCCCGTCCAACCTGACAGAGCTTGTGAAGAAGAACGTTAGAAACCCCCCAAATACAGGTGTGCCAAGCTTGCAGTGTCATACCAAACAAGACTCAAGGCTGTAATCGCTGCCAAAGTGCTTTAACAAAGTACTGAGTAAAGGGTCTGAATACATAAGTAACTGTTTTTGCTTCATCGTTATGGGGTATTGTGTGTAGTTTGATGAGGGGGAAAAACTATTTAATCAATTTTAGAATAAGGCTGTAACGTAACAAAATGTAGGGGTCTGAATACTTTCAAATGCACTGTACTAATGACTTCTCACCAGCAGTCTCACATAATATACTAACTCGGAAGCTGGATGGAAACACACACCAAACATACAACACACATACACACTTGCAAAAACATTTTCTCTCTCACACTCATGAAGTCAGATAACTGTTCAAGAAACAGATATATCTCAACATCAACTGTTCAGAAGAGATTGTGTGAATCAGGCCTTCATTGCCTTCACGAATTGCTGCAAATAAATCACTACTAAGTCACCAATAATAAGAGACTTGGTTGGGCCAAGAAACACGAGCAATGGACATTAGACCAGTGGAAATCTGTCCTTTGGTCTGATAAGTTCAAATTTGAGATTCTGGTTCCAACCGCCGTGTCTTTGTGAGAGGCTGAATAAGTGAACGGATTATCTCCGCATGTGTGGTTCCCACTGTGAAGCATGGAGGAGGAGGTGTGATGTGTGGGAGTGCTTGGATGTTGTCACTGTCGTGATTTATTTTGAATTCAAGGCACACTTAACCAGCACGGCTACCTAAGCATTCTGCAGCGATACGCCATCCCATCTGTTTTGCACTTAGTGGGACTATCATTTGTTTTAACAGGACAATGACCCAACACACCTCCAGGCTGTGTAACGGCTATTTGACCAAGAAGAAGAGTGATGGATTGCTGCATCAGATGACCTGGCCTCCACAATCACCCGACCTCAACCCAATTGAGATGGTTTGGGAGGAGTTGGACTGCAGGGTGAAGGAAAAGCAGCCAACAAGTGTTCAGCATATGTGCACAAGACTGTTAGAAAATGTAAATGTAAATGTAAATTTGTTCTTAACTGACTTGCCTAGTAAAATAAAGGTAAAATAAAAAATAATTCACTGTAACACAATTCCAGTGGGTCAGAAGTGTACATACACTAAGTTGACTGTGCCTTTAAACAGCTTGGGAAATTCCAGAAAATTATGTCATGGCTTTAGAGGCTTCTGAGTCAATTGGAGGTGTGTATGTATTTCAAAGCCTACCTTCAAACTCAGTGCCTCTTTGCTTGACATCATGGGAAAATCAAAAGAAATCAGCGAAGACATCAGAAAAACAATTGTAGACCTCCATAAGTCTGGTCATCCTTTGGAGCAATTTCCAAATGCCTGAAGGTACCATGTTCATCTGTACAAACAATAGTACACAAGTATAAATACCATGGGACCATGCATCCATCATACCGCTCAGGAAGGAGACGCATTCCGTCTCCTAGAGATGAACGTACTTTGGTGTGAAAAGCGCAAATCATTCCCAGAACAACAGCAGAGGACCTTGTGAAGATGCTGGAGGAAACATGTACAAAAGTATCTATATACTGAGGCTGTATTTATTGTAGCTGGGGATTTTAACAAGGCCAATCTGAAAACAAGGCTCCCTAAATTCTATCAGCATATCATTTGCGCAACCAGGGCTGGCAGAACCCTAGATCATTGTTATTCTAACTTCCGCGACGCATATAAGGCCCTCCCCCACCCTCCTTTCGGAAAAGCTGACCACGACTCCATTTTGTTGCTTCCAGCCTATAGACCGAAACTAAAACAGGAAGCTCCCACGCTCAGGTCTGTTCAACACTGGTCCGACCAATCGGAATCCACACTTCAAGATTGCTTCGATCACGTGGACTGGGATATGTTCCGCATTGCGGCAAACAACAACATTGATGAATACGCTGATTCGGTGAGCAGGTTTATTAGCAAGTGCATCGGCGATGTCGTACCCACAGCGTCTATTAAAACATTCCCCAACCAGAAACTGTGGGTTGATGGCAGCATTCGCGCAAAACTGAAAGCGTAAACCACTGCTTTTAATCAGGGCAAGGTGACCGGAAACATGACTGAATACAATCAGTGTAGCTATTCCCCCCGCAAGGCAATCAAACAAGCTAAGCGTCAGTATAAAGACAAAGTAGAGTCGCAATTCAACAGCTCAGACACGAGAGGTATGTAGCAGGGTCTACAGTCAATCACGGACTATAAAAGGAAAACCAGCCCCGTCACGGACCAGGATGTCTTGCTCCCAGACAGACTAAACAACTTCTTTGCTCGCTTTGAGGACAATACAGTGCCACTGACACAGCCCGCTACCAAAACCTGCGGGCTCTCCTTCACTGCAGCCGACGTGAGCAAACATTTAAACGTGTCAACCTTTGCAAGGCTGCAGGCCCAGACGGCATCCCCAGCCGCGTCCTCAGAGCATGCGCAGACCAGCTGGCTGGTGTGTTTACGGACATATTAAATCAATCCTTATCCCAGTCTGCTGTCCCCACATGCTTCAAGGGGGCCACCATTGTCCCTGTTCCCAAGAAAGCACTCACTTCCGTCATCATGAAGGACTTTGAGAGACTAGTCAAGGACCATATCACCTCCACCCTACCTGACACCTAGACCCACTCCAATTTGCTTACCGCCCCAATAGGTCCACAGACGACGCAATCGCAATCACACTGCCCTAACACATCTGGAATACCTATGTAAGAATGCTGTTCATCGACTACAGCTCAGCATTAAACAACATAGTACCCTCCAAAATCATCATCAAGCTCGAGACCCTGGGTCCCAACACCGCCCTGTGCAACTGGGTCCTGGACTTCCTGACGGGCCGCCACCAGGTGGTGAGGGTGGGTAACAACATTTCCACCCCGCTGATCCGCAACACTGGGGCCCCTCAAGGGTGCGTTCTCAGCCCTCTCCTGTACTCCCTGTTCACCCACGACTGTGTGGCCATGCACGCCTCCAACTCAATCATCAAGTTTGCAAACGACACTACAGTGGTAGGCTTGATTACCAACAACGACGATATGGCCTACAGGGAGGAGGTGAGGGCCCTCGGAGTGTGGTGTCAGGAAAATAATCTCACACTCATTGTCAACAAAACAAAGGAGATGATCATGGACTTCAGGAAACAGCAGAGGGAGCACCACCCTATCCACATCGACGGGACAGAAGTGGAGAGGGTAGAAAGTTTTAAGTTCCTCGGCGTACACATCACGGACAAACTGAAATGGTCCAACCACACAGACAGCGTGGTGAAGAAGGTGCAGCAGCGCCTCTTCAACCTCAGGAAGCTGAAGAAATTCGGCTTGTCACCAAAACCCCTCACAAACTTTTACAGATGCGCAATCGAGAGCATCCTGTCGAGCTGTATCACCGCCTGGTACGGCAACTGCTCCGCCCATAACCTTAAGGCAGTTAACCCACTGTTCCTAGGCCTTCATTGAAAATAAAAATGTGTTCTTAACTGACTTGCCTAGTCAAATAAAGGTAAAATAAAGGTCAAATAAAAAAGGCTCTCCAAAGGGTAGTGAGGTCTGCACAACGCATCACCGGGGGCAAACTACCTGCCCTCCAGGACACCTACACCACCCAATGTCACAGGAAGGTCAAAAAGATCATCTAGGACAACAATCACCCGAGCCACTGCCTGTTCACCCCGCTATCATCCAGAAGGTGAGGTCAGTACAGGTGCATCAATGCTGGGACCGAGAGACTGAAAAACAGCCTCTATCTCATTGCCATCAGACTGTTAAACAGCCATCACTAACATTGAGTGGCTGCTGCCAACATACTGACTCAACTCCAGCCACTTTAATAATGGAAAAATTGATGTAATACATGTATCACTAACCACTTTAAACAATTTGTAAGTCGCTCTGGATAAGAGCGTCTGCTAAATGACTTAAATGTAATGTAAATGTAATAATGTTTACATACCCTACATTACTCATCTCATATGTATATACTGTACTCTATACCATCTACTGCATCTTGTTTACATACCCTACATTACTCATCTCATATGTTTATACTGTACTCTATACCATCTACTGCATCTTGTTTACATACCCTACATTACTCATCTCATATGTTTATACTGTACTCTATACCATCTACTGCATCTTGTTTACATACCCTACATTACTCATCTCATATGTATATACTGTACTCTATACCATCTACTGCATCTTGTTTACATACCCTACATTACTCATCTCATATGTTTATACTGTACTCTATACCATCTACTGCATCTTGTTTACATACCCTACATTACTCATCTCATATGTTTATACTGTACTCTATACCATCTACTGCATCTTGTTTACATACCCTACATTACTCATCTCATATGTATATACTGTACTCTATACCATCTACTGAATCTTGTTTACATACCCTACATTACTCATCTCATATGTTTATACTGTACTCTATACCATCTACTGCATCTTGTTTACATACCCTACATTACTCATCTCATATGTTTATACTGTACTCTATACCATCTACTGCATCTTGTTTACATACCCTACATTACTCATCTCATATGTTTATACTGTACTCTATACCATCTACTGCATCTTGTTTACATACCCTACATTACTCATCTCATATGTTTATACTGTACTCTATACCATCTACTGCATCTTGTTTACATACCCTACATTACTCATCTCATATGTATATACTGTACTCTATACCATCTACTGAATCTTGTTTACATACCCTACATTACTCATCTCATATGTTTATACTGTACTCTATACCATCTACTGCATCTTGTTTACATACCCTACATTACTCATCTCATATGTTTATACTGTACTCTATACCATCTACTGCATCTTGTTTACATACCCTACATTACTCATCTCATATGTTTATACTGTACTCTATACCATCTACTGCATCTTGTTTACATACCCTACATTACTCATCTCATATGTTTATACTGTACTCTATACCATCTACTGCATCTTGTTTACATACCCTACATTACTCATCTCATATGTTTATACTGTACTCTATACCATCTACTGCATCTTGTTTACATACCCTACATTACTCATCTCATATGTTTATACTGTACTCTATACCATCTACTGCATCTTGTTTACATACCCTACATTACTCATCTCATATGTTTATACTGTACTCTATACCATCTACTGCATCTTGTTTACATACCCTACATTACTCATCTCATATGTTTATACTGTACTCTATACCATCTACTGCATCTTGTTTACATACCCTACATTACTCATCTCATATGTTTATACTGTACTCTATACCATCTACTGCATCTTGTTTACATACCCTACATTACTCATCTCATTTGTTTATACTGTACTCTATACCATCTACTGCATCTTGTTTACATACCCTACATTACTCATCTCATATGTTTATACTGTACTCTATACCATCTACTGCATCTTGTTTACATACCCTACATTACTCATCTCATATGTTTATACTGTACTCTATACCATCTACTGCATCTTGTTTACATACCCTACATTACTCATCTCATATGTTTATACTGTACTCTATACCATCTACTGCATCTTGTTTACATACCCTACATTACTCATCTCATATGTTTATACTGTACTCTATACCATCTACTGCATCTTGTTTACATACCCTACATTACTCATCTCATTTGTTTATACTGTACTCTATACCATCTACTGCATCTTGTTTACATACCCTACATTACTCATCTCATATGTTTATACTGTACTCTATACCATCTACTGCATCTTGTTTACATACCCTACATTACTCATCTCATATGTTTATACTGTACTCTATACCATCTACTGCATCTTGTTTACATACCCTACATTACTCATCTCATATGTTTATACTGTACTCTATACCATCTACTGCATCTTGTTTACATACCCTACATTACTCATCTCATATGTTTATACTGTACTCTATACCATCTACTGCATCTTGTTTACATACCCTACATTACTCATCTCATATGTTTATACTGTACTCTATACCATCTACTGCATCTTGTTTACATACCCTACATTACTCATCTCATATGTTTATACTGTACTCTATACCATCTACTGCATCTTGTTTACATACCCTACATTACTCATCTCATATGTTTATACTGTACTCTATACCATCTACTGCATCTTGTTTACATACCCTACATTACTCATCTCATATGTTTATACTGTACTCTATACCATCTACTGCATCTTGTTTACATACCCTACATTACTCAGCTCATATGTTTATACTGTACTCTATACCATCTACTGCATCTTGTTTACATACCCTACATTACTCATCTCATATGTTTATACTGTACTCTATACCATCTACTGCATCTTGTTTACATACCCTACATTACTCATCTCATCTACTGCATCTTGTTTACATACCCTACATTACTAATCTCATATGTATATACTGTACTCTATACCATCTACTGCATCTTGTTTACATACCCTACATTACTCATCTCATATGTTTATACTGTACTCTATACCATCTACTGCATCTTGTTTACATACCCTACATTACTCATCTCATATGTTTATACTGTACTCTATACCATCTACTGCATCTTGTTTACATACCCTACATTACTCATCTCATATGTTTATACTGTACTCTATACCATCTACTGCATCTTGTTTACATACCCTACATTACTAATCTCATATGTATATACTGTACTCTATACCATCTACTGCATCTTGTTTACATACCCTACATTACTCATCTCATATGTTTATACTGTACTCTATACCATCTACTGCATCTTGTTTACATACCCTACATTACTCATCTCATATGTATATACTGTACTCTATACCATCTACTGCATCTTGCCGATGCCGTCCTGTACCATCACTCATTCAGATATTTTTTATGTACATATTCTTATTCATTCCTTTATACACACAAGTGTAAGGTAATTGTTGTGAAATTGTTAGGTTAGATTACTCATTGGATATTACTGCATTGTCGGAACTAGAAGCACAAGCAATTCGCTACACTCGAATTAACATCTGCTAACCATGTGTATGTGACAAATAACATATGATTTGACATTGAATCGCCTCAACATTAGAGTAAACCACTTTTGCAGCTTCAAAATGACTAACAAATGATTTTGATAATGAGTGACAAAAGGTAATGCAGTAACATCCAGTTCTTATACATGTGTAGCAACTTAGTGATTATTACAATAGCAACATTGTTGTTACATAGGACGTTGATTTATAGTTGCATAATAATGGAGTTATTCCAGTAGAATAAGAAACAGTCACTATTCCTCGTGTACAGTAGCTACAAAAGCTCTAAGCTCATTGCTATGCAATGCAAATGCAATTATCAAAGTATTATATAACATGCTAACAAAATGTTCCAAAAGTAACTACAGTTGTATTACATAGGAACAATAACGGTTTAATGTTAAGTGTTACTGAGAATGCCGACAGTAACAACGTCTATTAACTGTAGAAAGGAAATGAAATATCCAAAAACTTGAATCAACTATAGCCAAGGTAGGTGGAAAATCATGTTAGTTTGTATTCTGAGCAAACTATCCCTTTAAAGATCTTATAGTGTGTGTTTGAAACAAGAACACTTACCCTCAGATGGACAAAGAGGTTCAGAGTTGTTTTTGCTAAGCATCGAACTTGCTATTTGCAATGTTCGCAAATGGCTTAGAATTTCCCTGCAGTATTTTCGGGTATCATTAAATGAATTGCAGCTTTCAACCTTTTCATTGGCATGTTGAAAGAGTCATATGGTTGTTGAGAGTCAAAACGTATCTATAATTATCTGTACAACATATTATTGGTTAATTGGTTTGATTATGTACACCTGGGTCAATGGACATTCAGAATGAATATTTACAGAATGTTCAGATAGAAATGTATTGTGTAGATCAAATATGACTGTCAGATAGTCTGGAATAGTATAGAAGATTGTTTGTGCTCTATTCATTCTATTGTTATCATCAACATGCAGTTCCAGATACAGCCCTGCCATTAGTTGAAGGCAGCCAATCCAATTGTTTCTGAAAAGTAGTCACTTCATGAGATCTGTATTGAAATATTTTTGGAAAGTAGTTGCTTTCTCAGATCTGTATTCAAATCGTTTTAAAAAGTTGTCATTTTTTGGGATCTGTTTTTGGGATTTGACTACAAATAGTTGTAGTCACCTCCAAAGTAGGTAAACCCCAATTTTTATTTTACTTTCGATGATAGTTATCCCAGGTCTAACACACACACACACACACACACACACGTCTGTATTCTTTCTCTCAAGGAACAAGGGAACAGAAATAACAGAGTAAAGAGCGACAGAATGACTCACCTCCTCCTCCCCCCAGCAGAGTCTTGTTGGCTGAAAGATAAAACAGAAAAGAGAAATATCATGAGAAAACATTCTTTATAATGTAAATATACATTCTAGCTGGCAGGATTGTACAACCCTTCAAGGTCTTATTCCAACCTTCCTGGAAATAAACAGCAGTATGGCTGAGCCATACATATATATATATATATAGCTCTGGGATTGGTCCATTGTGTCATCAGCGCTGCCTCTGACTTATGACCTTTGATCTCAGTGATGTCACAAGCTCCATCATCAGCCTTCATCACTCAATTGAGTTGAAGGCGGGCTGGAATAAAATTAAGTTACTTCGGTTCCTGCCCTGCCACCAGGAGTCATGATCCAATACAGAGCAACTTTAACCTGACAGGCTGGTCGATATGAGGACACCACAGCACCACACCAGCCAGATGCAGCACTGGACACTGGTTCAGTGTGTAACTCTTCTGGACAGCCATTCAGACAGGGAAATACAGAGCAGAGGAGAGAGAGGGAGATTTTAGACACATCCCGCCTATCCAGGAGCCTCTATTCACATGGTCTCAAGAGAGGAGGGGAGCGAGAGGAGCGGCCGAGAGGAGAAAAGAGGAGCGAGAGGAGCGGCCGAGAGGAGAAAAGAGGAGCGACAGGAGAGGAGCGAGAGGAGGCAGCAGAATGGCAACATCTGTCTGTCCCTCTGGAAGACAAAAGCATTCAAAACAGAGCCCAGTGCATGCACAGCCAAAACATGTCCATGTGCATGCACAACCACGCACACATATCTCACACACACACACAGACGTGGACCGACAAGATTGGATGTTGGTGTAACCATGGAAACTCCCAAAGCCCAAAGGTTCGTTACTAAAACCTAGTTAATTAGAGAGAGAGAGGTGGAAAGAGCGAGAAAGAGGGATAGAGAGGGATGGAGAGAGCGAGAGATGGGTGGAAAGAGCGCGAAGAGGGAGAGAGATAGAGAGATGGTGTCAGAAAGAGGTGAAATAAGTACTTAGCCTGTATAGGTGCCTCTCCCACTTCTGTCAGTTAAAGGATGAACGTGTGAGAAGAGAGAGAAGAAAGTGAGACAGGAGGATGGGCAGAGAAAAAAAAGAGCGACAAAGAGAGAGAGACTGGGGAGACAGACAGAGGGGTGTACCGCTGTTACCCCAGGGAGAGAGGTTTAACATCTGTTAAACCCCTATGTATCCTTCACCCCAGAGAAAGAGGTGTGAGTGAGTGAGTGAGTGAAAGAGAGAGAGAAATAGAGAAACTGAATATAAATCCGAATATACTGAATATCACTGTAAATTAGACTCTTTCCAAGTGTTGTACAGATGTAGGATCATAATTTGAGCCAGTTTGCTACAGAAGAAAAAATAATCCTGCAAATCAAATCAAATTTGGTTGGTCACATACACATGGTTAGCAGATGTTATTGCGAGTGTCGCGAAATGCTTGTGCTTCAACAGTGCAGCAATATCTAACAATTCCATAACAACTACATAATACACACAAATCTAAGTAAAGGAATAAGAATATATACATGAATGATGAACAATGACTGAGTGGCATAGGCAAGGTGCAATAGATGGTATAAAATACAACATATACATTTGAGATGAGAAATGCAAGATGTGTAAACATTATAAACATTATTACATGGCATTATTAAAGTGACTAGTGATCCATTCATTAAAGTGGCCAATGATTTCAAGTCTGTATGTAGGCAGCAGCCTCTCTGTGTCAGTGATGGCTGTTTAACAGTCTGATGGCCTTGAGATAGAAGCTGCAAGAGGAAATGTGAATTATTATGAGGATTATATTTCATGGACATTTTTTTAAGGGGTTGATAAATTTTTCGTAAGGGTAAATCATGTCTGAAATTTCAAATGGCATGTTACAAACTTCAGAAGCCTTTAAACCTCAAATACACTCCGTTTTAAATATCCTGCATTGCACAAAATGTCTCCTGCAACAGGGTGATCAAATTAAGATCCTACATCTGTAAATGATGATAAACTCGATACATGTTTCAGTTAAAGCTAGAATCCTTAGTAGCTACATCAATTTATGGACTTATAATTGAATGATATGTACCCACTGATTCTTGAAGAATGTAACTTCTAAATGCCTCATGAGCTTAGTTCAACTGTCATACCCCATCAGAACCGCAAATATAACCTTGTTTTACTCCAATGTGTGTAAACAAACACTATATCGACTTATGCTATGAGAGAGAGAGAGAGAGAGAGAGAGAGAGAGAGAGAGAGAGAGAGAGAGAGAGAGAGAGAGAGAGAGAGAGAGAGAGAGAGAGAGAGAGAGAGAGAGAGAGAGAGAGAGAGAAAAACTAAAAAGATGGAGCGTAGCCTACCTTCTCCTGGAAAGGGAAGTCATTCAATTATGACTGGACAGACACACAGAGACACACACAGAGAAACACACAGAGAAACACACAGAGACAGACAGAGAGAGAGAAAGGGCACGGAATGGAGGGGAATAGGTGATGTGTACCAGACTTTGCTTTCAGCACTGAAAGGATGGACAGAGCAAGGGTGGAAATATATCAATTGAAAGAAAAGATGGAAAGAAAATCTTGCTGTGACTGACAATGAGAGAGTGAGTGAAAATCAGTGGAGGCTGCTGAGGGGAGGACGGCTCAAAATAATGGCTGGAACGGAGTTAATGGAATGGCATCAAACATGTGTTTGATATATTTGATACCATTCCACTGATTCCGCTCCAGCAATTACCACGAGCCCATTCTCCCCAACTGGGGTGCCATTGTGTTATGGCTGTGTGTGTGTGTGTGTGTGTGTGTTTCTACTGTATTTAGGGACGCTCGGAATATACTGTAAGACTGAATCCTGTCTTGGTTTCATAACTGAACAGTGATGCTGATGATTCTTATGATGTTGCTGCTGATAAAAACAACAGTTCTGTACAATGTATCCAGAATATATATTGCTCTATAATCCATCAGCTCATCTCCTCCATCTCCTCTCTTTCATTCAGTGAGCAACATGTTTGTGTGTTGTTCTCTCTCTGCCCTTTCACCTCTTATTCCCTCCCCTCTTTCTCCAATCAAACCTCTCTTCCCCTCGTTGATTGGATTTTGTACATTTGATTGTACTTTCCTTGGTCAAAAAAAACTAAACTGGCGAATCGTAATTAGAGACTGCTCTACAGTGTCTAAATAACAACCTTCTGAATCTGTGAACACACGCAGCTGAAAAGTCACAGGCCTGTTGTAGCCTAAAATAACCACTTATCTAGTAGAATAAACCAAGGCTATATCTCTTTTCAGGGAAAGCATATTTTTCTGACAAAACGGTTTGAGTTATTTTATGCACAAGGTCAGAGGTGTAAAGTACTGAAGTAGTTTTTAGGGGTATCTGTACTTTACTAATTATATTTTTTTACTTTTACATCACTACGTTCCTAAAGGAAATTATGTACTTTTTACTCTATACATTTTCCCTGACACCCAAAAGTACTAGTTACATTTTGAATGCTTAGCAGGACAGGAAAATGGTCCAATTCACACACTTATCAAGAGAACAACCCTGGTCATCCCCACTGCCTCTGATCTAGTGGACTCACTAAACACAAATACTTTGTTTGTAAATGATGTCTGGGTGTTGCAGTCTGCTCCTGGCTATCTGTAAATAAAATTATAATAAATAAATTGTGCCCTCTGGTTTGCTTTATATATAAGGAATTTAAAATGATTTATACTTTTGATACTTAAGTATATTTTAGAAATTACATATACTTTTGACACTTAAGTATATGTAAAACCAAATACTTTTACTCAAGTAGGATTTTACTGGATGACTCCCACTTTTACTTTCATTTTCTATTAAGGTATCTTTACTTTTACTTAAGTATGAAAATGTATTACTTTTTCCACCACTGCACAAAGCCAACAGGTGTGGGTCAAACTGAATGATTAACTGAATGAATTAAAAGGACAATATAAAAAGAGCTGGTTGTGTTGCACATGGTGGACTTGAAATACTTTCTGGTTTTCATGGCAAGGCTAGTGTGACTGAACCACAACGACCTGCTGAACAGACAGAAGACCGTGAGCTTCACGCGCTGGGATCACAGCACGGGCTCTTGGTAACACCTGGGCGCCCTTTACCAAACGGATAAAAAAAGAGACAATGCCATTATATAGCCTATAGGCTATAGATCCATAAGGCTGTATGGAAAGGTTAGTTAAAATGCGTAACCATAGACACACTAAAGCAAATGTTAAGCAGATGTGACACCTATTTTAACATTAGTTCAGGGTGAAGTTATAGGCTACAGTGCACTTCTATTGTTAGGCACAGAGACTCCGAGCTCCCAAACAAAGCGACGCAGGGAGCTAGGGAAACGGAGCGCAACGCTTATTTAATAGGTTAGTGACTCTTTCCCTCACACACACACACAGAGAGAGAGAGCGACACACTGGGATGGAGATGTAACAGCCGTGCGAAGGCGGTTTCCACAGCGATGAAGCATTTTGGAGGCAGTTTTTAACCGCTGTACATAGAAGAGAGAAAACGATCGACTCGACAAGCCTGAGATCGGCGAGGGAAGACTAGAATAAAAAAAGGTAGTATCATTCTATATGCTAAAGTACATAAAAACAGCCTCAAATGAGACTTTACATGGTTCATTTTAGGATAAATTATATCTGAATACAACAGGTTTATAAGAGGGGGAATAGGACAGAAAGGGCACTCTTACACGCTTAGTATTTGTGTGGTGCATATTGTTTCGTATTGTTTGGATAAACAATTAATCCTGTGTGTGTGTGTGTGTGTGTGTGTGTGTGTGTGTGTCACTCTGGATGTGTGTGTATATACTACTCAGGCCAAGCACAAAGGACTACAGTTCAGCATAGGATTTAAAGTTTTTTTGTGTGTGTTTTCACCCACACTTAGTTGTTTACACAAACGCAACATATTGTGCAGCACAGCATCTCAAGCACAATAACCAGGAAAATATGACAATCAGAAGTAATTTAAGCATACAAACACAACAGGGTTTAGAGTGCATAGAGATCAGTTGTCTTACAGTTTCACTGGGCATGAATTAAAAACAACAATATGCGTTAGTCATGCACACACGCACACACACACACACACACACACACACACACACACACACACACACACACACACACACACACACACACACACACACACACACACACAGGATTATTACAGAGCGAACAGGGCCATATTGAGATTAGAAGGAAATTCTCAGTGCCGAAATGTTACAGAACATCAGATTAAAGACAGGGAGATAGATGGAGAGAGAAACACTGCACATTGGCAACATGATGAGGAGAGAATGCCCAGAAAATACAACAAAGACAATTGTAAAACCAAGTTCCAGTCCCAGCACTTGAGTAATTTAGGCTCTACTAGTCCAATCATTTCAGAGAACTGTGAAAGAGAGAAACTTTCAACTTCAATTCAGTTACAGAATTCAGTCAAAATCAAACAATTCAAAATACACAACATCGTCATGGTTAGACCATGCAATATTATTTTACCTAACTGGTCTGGTATCATTTTACACAATATTGGCTGATGTTGCTTTTGTTTTTATACATCGTTAATACGAAACCTTTGTGTAGGGGTCTATTTAAAACCAAGGCCCCAACCTCTAGGAGACATTCTGGAGATGGCATAGATTACATTCTAAATTAAGATATTAGAGGGATGCATTACAGTGAGGGGAAATTCATTGTCCATCTGAGTACACACACACACACACACACACACACACACACACACACACACACACACACACACACACACACACACACACACACACACACACACACACACACACACACACACACACACACCACACACTACATAATAGTGGATTATGGCATTAAAGAGCAGTGTTTTGCAGCCCTAGTTATTGGCGCAGGACTACAATATCACAATACACCAGACCCAAACTGCTGCAGTAGGAGTCACAGAGTGAAGTTCAGGGACTGAATTTATTTCAACAGAATATAGACTGTAACCTTTACTCCCTCACTATATCCACTCTGAATGTTTATGTGTGTCTCTGATGAGGTGTGTATGTGTGTGGGCCTTGGGAGGGGTGTGTGATGTGTGTGTGTGTGTGTGTGTGTGTGTGTGTGTGTGTGTGTGTGTGGGCCTTGGGAGGGGTGTGTGAGGTGTGCGTATTGTTAAATATTTGGGCCTCTGGAGTGAGTCGTGTGTGTGCGGTGGCGTGTGTGTGTGCGGTGGCGTGTGTGTGCGGTGGCGTGTGTGTGTGGTGGCGTGTGTGTATGAGCAGTGGTGTCCAGCACTTAAATTGCCTGTTTATTCTCAGGGTCTGCATCATTCAGAGATAGCGAGGAAAGAGAGAGAGTGAGAGAAAGACATGAAGAGAGAAATTATTGGAGCTGCATCAAATAGGCTGCATTTATACAGTAGACTGTGATCATGCTTGCTACGTGTTTGACAGGGAGATGAAGCTGTGTGTGTATACAGTGTGTGTGTATACAGTGTGTTTGTATACAGTGTGTGTGTATAGTGTGTGTGTATACAGTGAGTACTTTGTGTGCGCATACAGTATGGGGATGAGAATCTGACTGGGATAATTATTCCCTACTCAGTTTAAAAGGAGCCTTCAGCTTGGAATACGCAACCGATTTATGCAAAACATATTCACTGTGTTTGTGTCAGTCTGTGTGAGTGTGTGTCGGTCTGTGTGACTGTGTGTGTTGGTTTGTGTGAGTGTGTGTCGGTCTGTGTGACTGTGTGTGTCGGTCTGTGTGAGTGTGTGTCGGTCTGTGTGACTGTGTGTGTCGGTCTGTGTGAGTGTGCGTCGGTCTGTGTGACTGTGTGTGTTGGTTTGTGTGAGTGTGTGTTGGTCTGTGTGACTGTGTGTCGGTCTGTGTGAGTGTGTGTCGGTCTGTGTGAGTGTGTGTCGGTCTGTGTGAGTGTGTGTCGGTCTGTGTGACTGTGTGCGAGTGTTAGGGGTGTGAACGTTTAAATGTTAAAACTAAGTTGGGATTCTTAACGTTAGAAAAATTCCCTAACAATGTTATCCCCACATAATTAAAATCACAGTGCAGTTGCCACAAAACAGTTGTCCGTGTTCTAGCCTAACTAGACGATAGGCTATAACAGCCTGGGGAAAGTTGTGTATTTTAAATCAAACCAGAGAGGAAGATGCAAACCTTAGGCTACTTGGGTGAATTTGTGAGGCATGCAAGACAAGAGATGGTAAGATGCAGATTAGCAAGACATATGAGCACGGTTCTGGCTGCCCCTCACTCTCGCTCGCTAATGATGCCAGTGTGTGTTCTGTCAGAGCGCGTGTTCAGTCTTCGGTCTGTTGCCTGTAGAATATCCTAGTTTATTCATGGGACTGATGTCGTGTATCTTTGGGCCAGTCTTGAGCCCGGGGTGCTCTTCGTTGCTGAGTGGGTAGGCGTGTTTTTGTCTCGGATTCTGAAATTACAGTAGGCTACCGGTAGCCTGTATCAATGACCCTTTTCAGATATAATAATGTGTCACCTCGTCTGTTAGGGTAGGCTACACTACGGCCGTTTACATGTCTAAAGTAATGCTGCTTCTGAAGCAGGACTAATTTCCATCAATATGCGACCAAAACTGTCAATCAAATAATGTTGAGCTGCTCCGCTCCACTCAGCCTGCTGGCTCCACGCAGACCACTCTCTTCTAAAAAGGTACTTTAAAGTTCTTTAAATACTGTGATTTAGCAAGACATTTAGTAGAAATAAAGTACATCTAGCTATCCTACCATAAAAAACAGCATTAACAACACAGCAGCACATCAATCAGCGACCTTTATTGTTGTCAGGGAAACAATAGAACATTATAAGTCGGAGCAGAATTCTACTGTCTGAAAAGATACAAGGTGCATTCGTAAATTCGCTCTGGTTATTGAATTTCAGAGCACTCTCGTCTGAGTGTGCCAGAGTGCAGAATAACTGATGAATTTACGAACGCTCAACACCCATTGAATATGGCCGGTGTCGGTAAACGTCGGCAAAAAAGCTAAATTAAATTGTTGCCAGCAGCACATTTACAGTCAACAACGCTCTGGATAACATCAAAATAGCCTAACCAGCCCTGCTAGGGTGAGTAAAATGGTCAGAGTGAGGTGTTCTCTCATTTGCGTCTGGAAGTAGCTAGAAAGCTAGCCAGCGTTACCTGTTTTTTTTGATTATCTTGTGATCTGGACAAAACAACTCTTGTTATATAGTGATCATGAGATAAATCATTTGTGATCTGGACATAAGGGAATAATTGTTTTATTCATATGTCCTCTCTGGACTTCTGTACTATTGAAATGTGACTGTAGCTGCGTTCTGTCTGTAAAGGGTGGCGCTAGACAGAACTTCATAGGACCATTATTCTACATTGTGAATTGAGTGGAATTGTTTTATTATTTTTTGTTATAATTTTAACGGAAAAACTTTTTATGATTTATCGTTGTTTAAACGTTAAGCAAAATTATCAATTTGTTACATCTCTAGCGCGTGTACAGTAATGTGCACATTTTTTTGTGTGTGCTGTGTTGCCATTGCGTGTGAACAAAACTCTATGAGAGCTTAAGTTAACAAACAGTGTAGTTAGTGTTCGTTTACCTGATATTTCATTGATGCAACAACGGTACTTCCTTCAAAATAATTCAACACTCCTAACAATTCCATTACTACCAGGTACCAAAATAATACAAAATGGTGCTTGTTGAAAGGAATCCCAAATAAACCAAACTGTACAGGTAACTTCCCAAATAAAAGAAACACCAACATAAAGTGTCTTAATAGGGCATTGGGTACCACGAGCCAGAACAGCTTCAATGGACCACGAGCCAGAACAGCTTCAATGGACCACGAGCCAGAACAGCTTCAATGGACCACGAGCCAGAACAGCTTCAATGGACCACGAGCCAGAACAGCTTCAATGGACCACGAGCCAGAACAGCTTCAATGGACCACGAGCCAGAACAGCTTCAATGGACCACGAGCCAGAACAGCTTCAATGGACCACGAGCCAGAACAGCTTCAATGCCCCACGAGCCAGAACAGCTTCAATGGACCACGAGCCAGAACAGCTTCAATGGACCACGAGCCAGAACAGCTTCAATGGACCACGAGCCAGAACAGCTTCAATGGACCACGAGCCAGAACAGCTTCAATGGACCACGAGCCAGAACAGCTTCAATGGACCACGAGCCAGAACAGCTTCAATGGACCACGAGCCAGAACAGCTTCAATGCCCCACGAGCCAGAACAGCTTCAATGGACCACGAGCCAGAACAGCTTCAATGGACCACGAGCCAGAACAGCTTCAATGGACCACGAGCCAGAACAGCTTCAATGGACCACGAGCCAGAACAGCTTCAATGGACCACGAGCCAGAACAGCTTCAATGGACCACGAGCCAGAACAGCTTCAATGGACCACGAGCCAGAACAGCTTCAATGGACCACGAGCCAGAACAGCTTCAATGCCCCACGAGCCAGAACAGCTTCAATGCCCCACGAGCCAGAACAGCTTCAATGCCCCGTGGCACAGATTCTACGTGTCTGGGATGCGACACCATTCTTCCACAAGAAATTCCATCATTTGGTGTTGTTGAAGATAGTGGAAAATGCTGTCTCAGGCGCTGCCCCAGAATCTCCCATAAGTGTTCAATTGGGTTTCTATAAATGATGTATATAAACTCTGGGTTGCTGATGCTATGTACTGGCCAACGAGAGGCTTTGAAGCCACCGTTCGGCATATTGGCACTCTGAAAAGCAGTCCACCATAGGAACAAATGGAATTCTACAGTGTTTAATTTAAATGGACAAAATACATGTATTTAAGTATTTTGTTGTTGTAGTGGAGACAGTAACTTTAATATTTTAGAAAAATATTACTTTAAATAAAATGTTTTGATATATTTTTTTTTACATGTATATGCTCATATAATAGAATAAGAAGGTACACATTAAGGCCCTTTAGAATCTAAGCCCTGTCTAACCCCGGGGAGGCGATTCTACTAAGCTATATGGAATCGTTTTAAGAAGGTCATACCAAGGATCATTTAGTCATTTGATTTATAATTTTAAGACCCCTTGAAGTATCAAAAAAATATATAAAACAATGATTGGATGGAAAAATATTTTTGGTATTAGCCCATACAAACACATTGAATAACAGATTCACTACATGGAACAACAGGTAGTCCTTACTGCTGTTAGCCCATACAAACACATTGAATAACAGATTCACTACATGGAACAACAGGTAGTCCTTACTGCTGTTAGCCCATACAAACACATTGAATAACAGGTAGTCCTTACTGCTGTTAGCCCATACAAACACATTGAATAACAGATTCACTACATGGAACAACAGGTAGTCCTTACTGCTGTTAGCCCATACAAACACATTGAATAACAGATTCACTACATGGAACAACAGGTAGTCCTTACTGCTGTTAGCCCATACAAACACATTTAATAACAGATTCACTACATGGAACAACAGGTAGTCCTTACTGCTATTAGCCCATACAAACACATTGAATAACAGATTCACTACATGGAACAACAGGTAGTCCTTACTGCTGTTAGCCCATACAAACACATTGAATAACAGATTCACTACATGGAACAACAGGTAGTCCTTACTGCTGTTAGCCCATACAAACACATGTAATAACAGATTCACTACATGGAACAACAGGTAGTCCTTACTGCTATTAGCCCATACAAACACATGTAATAACAGATTCACTACATGGAACAACAGGTAGTCCTTACTGCTATTAGCCCATACAAACACATTGAATAACAGATTCACTACATGGAACAACAGGTAGTCCTTACTGCTGTTAGCCCATACAAACACATGTAATAACAGATTCACTACATGGAACAACAGGTAGTCCTTACTGCTATTAGCCCATACAAACACATTGAATAACAGATTCACTACATGGAACAACAGGTAGTCCTTACTGCTATTAGCCCATACAAACACATTGAATAACAGATTCACTACATGGAACAACAGGTAGTCCTTACTGCTGTTAGCCCATACAAACACATGTAATAACAGATTCACTACATGGAACAACAGGTAGTCCTTACTGCTATTAGCCCATACAAACACATTGAATAACAGATTCACTACATGGAACAACAGGTAGTCCTTACTGCTATTAGCCCATACAAACACATTGAATAACAGATTCACTACATGGAACAACAGGTAGTCCTTACTGCTATTAGCCCATACAAACACATTGAATAACAGATTCACTACATGGAACAACAGGTAGTCCTTACTGCTATTAGCCCATACAAACACATTGAATAACAGATTCACTACATGGAACAACAGGTAGTCCTTACTGCTGTTAGCCCATACAAACACATTGAATAACAGATTCACTACATGGAACAACAGGTAGTCCTTACTGCTGTTAGCCCATACAAACACATGTAATAACAGATTCACTACATGGAACAACAGGTAGTCCTTACTGCTATTAGCCCATACAAACACATTGAATAACAGATTCACTACATGGAACAACAGGTAGTCCTTACTGCTATTAGCCCATACAAACACATTGAATAACAGATTCACTACATGGAACAACAGGTAGTCCTTACTGCTGTTAGCCCATACAAACACATGTAATAACAGATTCACTACATGGAACAACAGGTAGTCCTTACTGCTATTAGCCCATACAAACACATTGAATAACATATTCACTACATGGAACAACAGGTAGTCCTTACTGCTATTAGCCCATACAAACACATTGAATAACAGATTCACTACATGGAACAACAGGTAGTCCTTACTGCTGTTAGCCCATACAAACACATTGAATAACAGATTCACTACATGGAACAACAGGTAGTCCTTACTGCTATTAGCCCATACAAACACATTGAATAACAGATTCACTACATGGAACAACAGGTAGTCCTTACTGCTGTTAGCCCATACAAACACATTGAATAACAGGTAGTCCTTACTGCTATTAGCCCATACAAACACACTGAATAACAGATTCACTACATGGAACAACAGGTAGTCCTTACTGCTATTAGCCCATACAAACACATTGAATAACAGATTCACTACATGGAACAACAGGTAGTCCTTACTGCTATTAGCCCATACAAACACATTGAATAACAGATTCACTACATGGAACAACAGGTAGTCCTTACTGCTGTTAGCCCATACAAGCACATTGAATAACAGATAGTCCTTACTGCTATTAGCCCATACAAACACATTGAATAACAGATAGTCCTTACTGCTATTAGCCCAAACAAACACATTGAATAACAGATTCACTACATGGAACAACAGATAGTCCTTACTGCTATTAGCCCAAACAAACACATTGAATAACAGATAGTCCTTACTGCTATTAGCCCATACAAGCACATTGAATAACAGATTCACTACATGGAACAACAGATAAACATCTGAAGTAAGTTTGTTCTGAAGTGTCTGTCCTTTATCTGAGAAATGCAGTGCATTCGGAAAGTATTCAGACCCCTTCACTTTTTCCACATTGATAAATTACAGCCTTTTTCTAAACTTCATTAAATAAAAATGTTCCCTCATCAGTCTACACACAATACCACATAATGACAAAGCGAAAACAGATATTTGTAAAAACAATACGTAAGTATTCAGACCCTTTGCTATGAGACTAGAAATTGAACTCCGGTGCATCCTGTTTCCATTGATCATCCTTGAGATGTTTCTACAACTTGATTGGAGTCCACCTCTGGTATATTCACAAATTCAGCACTCCACCAATCAGGCTTTTATGGTAGAGTGGCAAGACGGAAGCCACTCCTCAGTAAAAGGAACATGACAGCCCACTTGGAGTTTGCCAAAAGACACTTAAAGGACTCAGACCAGGAGAAACAAGACTCTCTGGTATGATGAAACCAAGATTGAACTCTTTGGCCTGAATGCCAAGTGTCACATATCTCATGTATTTTCTGCACTACACAATGATATGGGCAGCGACCATGTAACACTTCTACAACATACAGAGGTGCACTGGTTATCAAGGGCAAAGGTTCAACACATTGTTTTGAATTGAGAGACGAGCTTAAACTTTTCTTTACTGACCATAATAGTCACTTGTCTGACTGCTTGCATGATGACGAGTTTCTCACACGACTGGCCTGTCTGGGTGATATTTTTTCTCACCTGAATGATCTGAATCTAGGATTACAGGGACTCTCTGCAACTATATTCAATGTGCGAGAGAAGATTGAGGCTATGACTAAGAAGTTGGAGCTCTTCTCTGTCTGCATTA